>NW_007730940.1:30975-57830 GCF_000696425.1 Galeopterus variegatus | reverse complement strand
TCTAGTAATATGACAGGATCAGACTCGTGGTTCATCCCCGCTTAGATCCCTATCCACCCCAGTCTAGTAATATGACAGGATCAGACTCGTGGTTCATCCCTGCTTAGATCCCTATCCACCCCACTCTAGTAATATGACATGATCAGGCTCGTGGTTTATCCCTGCTTAGATCCCTGTCCACCCCTCTCTAGTAATATGACATGATCAGACTCGTGGTTCATCCCTGCTTAGATCCCTGTCCACCCCAGTCTAGTAATATGACAGGATCAGACTCGTGGTTCATCCCTGCTTAGATCCCTATCCACCCCAGTCTAGTAATATGACGTGATCAGACTCGTGGATCATCCCTGCTTAGATCCCTATCCACCCCAGTCTAGTAATATGACAGGATCAGACTCGTGGTTCATCCGTGCTTAGATCCCTATCCACCCCAGTCTAGTAATATGACATGATCAGACTCGTGGTTTATCCCTGCTTAAATCTTAGAGCAGACTCCCCATGGACTCTGGCCAAAGAGCTCCAAACTTTAAAGGGTCTCTCTCTGGCTCTCCTCTGGCTATACCTTCCTCCCAGGGGCAATGAAATTGTGCCCCCCTCCTAGATTATGGTCCAAGTATTCAGAACCTCAAAATTTGCTGCCCAAATGGCTCCCAAGACTGCATCCAGGGTCTATACAGTTCTTCACTGGGTCTGTCCTCCTGATCTGTGTACCCCTAGGTCTATGGGGTGTGAACAGAGTTACATATGCAGGCAAGTTGTCCACACACATGTGCACAAGGCCTATCCCAGTGCAGGAAGACCCTGGGACAAGGGCAGAGGGGGTGGGCATGAGCCAAGCACCTCCATTTGTATGCTTGCTCTGGACACTGCAAATATTAGGGGCAGGCGTACACTAGAGCAGGGTTTCTCATCTTCAGCAATATTGACATTTTGGGCTGAATAATGCTTTGTTGCAGGAGGCTAACCTGTGTATTGCAGGCTGTTTAGCACCATCCCTGGTCTCTACCATCAGATGCCAGTCACACTGCCCATCCCAATCTCAACAATTAAAAATGTCTCCAGACATTCCAACTGTCCCCTGGACTGGGGAGTCGGAGAAGGCAAAACCACTACCAGTAGAGAACCACTACCCTAGAATGATTAGCTGGATATATATAGCTGGTTTGGAATATTTCTAGTTAAATAAGATCTAAAATATCTAGTTCCAAAAGACCTTTAGAACATTGAGGAAACAAGTGAATTCGCAGGGGGAAAAAACAAAACACAAAAAATGAATCAAAACAATTTTAAATGTGTACACAAGTTTATTAAATAATTTTCTTTGGCATATGCAGGTAAGATATAGCAGTGCCAGGCCAACCCCGTGGCGCACTCGGGAGAGTGCAGCGCTTGGGAGTGCAGCGACGCTCCCACCGCGGTTCGGATCCTATATAGGATTGGCCGGTGCGCTCACTGGCTGAGCGCGGTGCAGGCGACACCAAGCCAAGGGTTGCGATACCCTTACCAGTCACGAAAAAGAAAAAAAAAAAAAAAAAAAAGATATAGCAGTGCCAGTAATATGTCATCTCCTTAGGGATTGCTGATACTGCTGTGGGCCCCAGGAGCTGTGGCCAAGGATTCTGTCCTGGCCTTGGTCCAGGACATCATCTGTTTGGATCACCGTGAAGTATTGTGCTGTGTCGTGCCTGGGTGCTCCTTCCCAAGTTCCACTCTGTTCCTATTGAACTGGCTGCAACATATGGAGATCATTGCATCTCCTGCTGCATCTCTAACCTGACCTGTGATTGATACCCCAAGGATTTTCTCTCCTCAGTTATACACCAGGGTGACCTTGCTCCTCCTCATCTGAGAATTGCACAAAACCACACTGCAAAAATTCCTTCCAGCTCAGACTGCTGGGACAAGGACTGCCTGAATTGAGCCAACCTCTGCTATCTTAACAGTGGGTCCTGGTCAAAGGGCCACTAGAAAAGCTCTTCCCCTGCATGGCATGCCTTTTTATCTGGGACATCTCATGCTCTTATCTGTGAAGCTTTCTTACATCAACTGCAGGGCTGGATCAAAGGAGCTAAACTTCCCAGGACTTGGACAGCTCTTTTATTGCATTTTTATTCTTAGAGGAGTGGCTTCTTTCTGGTCCTCCCAGGTAGACCCCCAGGGATTACCATAGCCCTGACTAGAACCAGGCACATCTACCTGGTGGAGTTTCTCCTTGCTCATGGCCCTTGGGCCTGCCTTTCTGAGCTTTGAGAGCCCTCACCTTGGGGAACTGACAGCTGTCTTCTACAATGGTAATAAGCTCAGTCTCTGCCAACCTCCACCCACCCAGGAACCATCTATGCAGCTTTGAAGGTGGACATTCACTCATTACTTATAAGCTTCAGGAAGGTAGAGACTATGTATGTCCTGGTCACAGACACGGCTTTAGTGCCTGGCACACCGCAGACTCATGGTAGACTCTGATGAGCAAATTAACAAATGTAGTGAGTCCTGGGAGGTCTTATCCTAGAATAATAGCTCTACAAATGGTACTGGATAAAGTCACTTTGTGTTCCCTCCACTTTTAGGCCTTTATGATAGACTGCAAAACTCAAACCAATTTGACCTGAATCCAATGACTGAATTTTAAGATAGTGATCACATAGAAGGGAAAATGTCATTTATTTAACTCTTACTACATGGAGGCCCAGTTGTCGGTGCTTTACATACTTTGCTGTGTTTAATCCTCATAACAATCCTGTAAGTAAGTATTACCACCTGCATCTTAGAGATGAGACCAAGGAGACTCAATGAAAGTTAGAACATGGTGATTGTCACAGTTTAAGAAGCAGAGCCAAGATTTTAACCCAGGACCATCTAACAGCCTGTGCTCTTTCCCGTCTGTACTGCTGTGTCCACAACTAAGTAGACAGAGCAGTTGGGGCAGACATGGGGTGGATGATTGGAGTGCACACTGCTCACGGTGCGTAGGGAAGAGGCATCTGTTGCCTGTGATCCAACATGTCCAAGTAAACTGTAGTTATTTTCTATATGTAGATAAAGGAGAAGAAGAAAAATGCTGTAAAACCAACAAACAAAATTGAAGTTGAAGCCACTCTGATGGGCAAGGCCAACGCCAGGCAGTGACAGAGGATGGTGAAGGCTGTGAGCAGGTTTGAGGACCGCAGGGATAACGGAGCTGTGTGGATCAACTCTCCTCAGCTACTAGTAATCAAAGGTAGAAAGCTGAATTAGTTGCCATTTAAAGTGGCTTATCTGATCCTTGGTTCAAAGACATATAAAAACACTAAGCAGGGAAAAGAATCCAAGTAAACAAGTTTACGGGCCCAGCCTAGATCAGCTTTCTGTCACCATGGCTGCCTCGTACATTTAAAAATCTCACTTCCAACCCGTTTTAATCTCATATTATTAAAGAAGATATCAAGAGTAATTAGCATCCCCTCAAAAGCACATCAACTTTCTCATCCTTGAAGAAAGATTGTTTAATTAATTTGAGCATGCTGAGAATCAAGTGATTAGAAATAAAAGGAAGCAAAATCACAGAAGACTTGCACAGTGGAAACTTCTTCAGTTTTACAGCAAACATACTCTTTGATATTCATTATTAACAGCCCAAATTTGTAAAGACCATTTCTTGACGGCCTACCGAGTGCCAAGTTCTCATTAGGCCCTTTAAATTGGTTATCTCGTTTGATCCTCGCAACAACCCTTGCATGGGAGATGTTATTCCTCCATTTCACACAAGAGAGATCTGTGACTCAGTAATTTGCTGAAAGTCATGGAATTAGTACGTAAAGAATTTAGGATCCTACCAATGTAGGTCTGGTTCTAAAGCCCAGGCAATCCTCCTGTCCTCAGCAGCCTGCCTCAAGGCCAAAGTCTGCAGACTTTAAGTAGGCATGTGATTTGCACAAATTCCTTAACTCTTTGGGACCAGCTTCTCTAAACTGCAAATTGGAATCATAGTATCTGTCTTCTGAAACTCATGTGGAGGTTATGAAAGTGAAAAATGGGGCGATAGATATAAACGCATTTCGAAAAATTGTAAGTCTACATTATAAGTATAATAATGTACTTTCATTGAATGAGCAAAGGAAATCACA
The DNA here is from genome assembly GCF_000696425.1 of Galeopterus variegatus. NCBI lineage: Eukaryota > Metazoa > Chordata > Mammalia > Dermoptera > Cynocephalidae > Galeopterus > Galeopterus variegatus. The sequence goes on along the minus strand of NW_007730940.1, from coordinate 53,727 downwards.
TTTCTCTCCACTCCACCTAAGGCTGTAAGTGTTGCCAAGCTTTTCAATGTACTTATCTTCTTTTTCCTTCTTTCTTTCTTTCTTTCTTTTTTGGTGGCCAGCTGGTATAAATAAGGATCAACCCCTGAACCTTGGTGTTACCATTACCACACTCTAATCAACAGAACTAACTGGCCAGCCAATTTATATTCTTGTTGTTTTACTGACTTGGAAAAATTTCCTCCAGACCTCCTTTTCTGCATGGCAAACCTTCTCTGTTCTTTAAGCCTCTACTCCGGGCACTGCCTCTTTCATGTCTTCCCTGACTGCCTCTTCCACGTGCTTCCTCACCCCCGGCCACAGTCATAACACTTGTTACACTGGATTATCTCTGTTTTTTCACCTATAACTAGACCCAGAGGTTCTCCAGGGCAGGGGCCATGGCCTATTCTGTTCTGTCCTAATGCTCTGGTTTGAATGTCCCCTCCAAAGCTCCTGTTGAAACTTATCCCCCTGTAACCAGCATTAGGAGGATGGGAAATGCAACTATGGTATTTGAAAGGTGGGGGCTTCAAGAGGTAACTGGATTATGAGGGCTGTGCTCTCATGAAAGGATTAATTTGTTCATGGATTGATAGGTTAATGGCTGAATGGGTTACTGTGGGAGGAGACTGGTGGCTTTATAAGGAGAGGATGACAGCACATGTATATGCTCTTGCCCCTCACCATATGATGCTCTGTGCTGCCTCAGAACTCTGCAGAGAGTCCCCACCAAGAAAACGTCCTTCACCAGATGTGTCCCCTTGACCTTGGACTTCCCAGCCTTTAGAACGGCAGGAAATAAGCTTCATTTCTTTATAAATTACCCAGTTTCAGCTATTCTGTTGTAAGTGACAGAAAACTGACTCACACACTCAGCCAGGAGTGAGGAATATACTGCAGTGCTTCTAGCACGTCCACTGACCTGCGCTACATTGCCTGGGACTATCAAGCCTGAGTTTCTGAGGCAGACTTCCAGACCTAAGCCAAGAAGAGTTATGCAGCATCGGGAAAACTGTGATGTCCTGAGTTAAGGCCATTGACAGAGTTCGGTTGTGTTGTCCCCCCAAAACTCATGTGGAAATCTGATCCCCAATGTGGCAATGATGGGAGCTGTTTGAGCCACAGGGAAAGATCCCTCATGAATGGATTAATGCTCTCCCTGGGGGGTAGGGGTAGTAAGTTCTCACTTTATTAGTTCCCATGAGAGCTGGTTGTTGAAGAGACCCTGGCACCTCCTCTCTCTCTCTTGCTTCCTCTTGCCATGTGATCTGCTTGTACCTGCCAGCTGCCTGCCATTTTCTACCATGAGTAGAAGCAGTCTGAGGCCCACACCAGATGTAGCTGTCTCAGAATCGTGAGCCAAATAGACCTCTTTTCTTTATAAATTACCCAGTTTCAGGTGTTCTGTTATAGCAAGACAAAAACAGACTAATACAGCCAGTGAAAGGAGCAGTTCAACTCTGGTCTCCTTCAGCCAGTGTTCTCACTTAGGTCACCCCAGCTCAGGTAGACAACCATCTGGGATGCAGGACTTTCAGTGTTAAAACCTGGACAGTTCTAAACCAGTAGTCTCCCAACTTTCAGTGCCAACCAGCACAAGTTGTTCACCCTAATCCCAGTTCCAAAGGCAACCCTGCTGGGCAACCAACTGCTCTTGTAGAAGACTTGTCTGTCTCCTCCAGCCAGCACATGTCGAGCTGTAGCTGTCAGAGCCGGGGACAGGGAGCCTGAAGCCTAGAATCCCACTGCTTAGTCGGGCACTGTGGTGCAGTTCGAAGCAGCTTTCTGGGAAGACGGCTGTGTGGAATGGTCGGCTCCAGAGCTGCTGGTTCAGAGCTGGGGGAGGGGGAGTTCTTAGAATTCACGGGGCTCCAGAGTCCAGTGACAAGAAAAGGCTTATTCTGAGGACAATAAGCTCACAGCAGAAGCTGGGAAAGCTCAAGGAGGGGAAATTCTGGGCATAGAATGAAGATAGGTAGAAAGAAGTTGGAAGAGGAATTTTGAAATATAACTGATATTTGGGGAGGGGACATTAAGCGGTAAATTCTGAGAACAGAGAGACCAGAAAAATTGGTGAGTGGCGAAGTAAATTCTGAGACTATAACAGAGTTGGAGAGTGGAAAGAGGCATTGTTTAGAGCTTAATTAGCAAAACAGATCATCTGCAAGGAGCAGAGTACAGGTTGAGGAAGCAAAATAATTGCAGAGGGGGATGTCCAAGGGTCCATCTTACTATTTTCCAGAAGAAGTATATTCTTAGACCAGAAGTGCTTACTTAACTTCAGTACTATTGGCATTTGGGGCCAGATACTTCTTTCTTTTGGGGAGCTGTGCTGTGCATTGTAGGGTGTTTAGCAGCATCCGTGGCCTTTACCCAGTGAATGCCAGTAGAACCCCTTCCTCCACACCACCACCAATTTGACAATTGAAAATTTCTTGCAGACATTACCAAATATCTCCTGGGAGTGGGGGCTAAGTCACTCCCAGGTGAGGATAACTATCTTAGACTGATCATGACCTCCTGTAATTTTTCAAACTCTTTGCAAAAGAGTTTGGACGTGTCACTTGCTGGCTTTGAAGAGTAGGGCAGGTCATGGGCAGCCTTCTGGTAAACGTCCTCCATAAAAATTAATGCTCGGGGCTTTGTAGCTTCTGTGCTAAACTGACGCAATTAGGGAACAGTATGGTGGGCAAAGCTGCGGTTTTTACCTGCTGGGAAGACAGTGCCTTGCGGATCTGCTTAGATGCTTGCCATTGGTTCAGCCAAGGCTCTACTTACATCTTCAGGTCCCTGGTGAGGCTTCCCTAGAAAGCGGGTTGGGCTGTTCTCCTGGAGGTGGTGAGTGTCTCAGAGTAAGGATGGAGACACCTCAGCAGAATAAAGCAGCTGCCTGGCTCACAGTTGGGTTCTTCCATGGGGCTAACTAATGCAGGCATCTTATTCATTACAGATCAGGATCAAAACCACTTTGATCACTTTGGGCTCTTGTCCTGGTTGTTTTTTTACATCTTCTTCAGACCATATCCCTGGACAAAGACTAGATGTCAGCTTTTGAAACAGGATAATGCAGAACAGAGGACAAAACACAAAAACTGGAGGAGCAAGCGACCCCATAGTTGGGATTTGTTGCCTCTTATCAAAATCTGTACAAAAGTCAGCAAGAAACACTAGAACATAAAGGACCACACATGTGTCCTGTTGAGAAGACAGGAGGCAAAAGCTGTTAGAGCCCCAGCCGTGTCTCCTCTGCTCTTGCCACGTGGTCCACGTTGGCTGGCTTCCAACTGCCTACACCTCCATCCCCCTCTGAGGGCTTTCTCTGGTGGCAGAGCCTGTGGCAGGCCCAAAGTCCTGGAGTACTAGCACGTGCCTCCAGGAGCCCTTTAGCTAATGACTGAAAGCAGTTGGAATATACACACCCCAGCTCCCTTGCCCCTTTGGTGGGATAACTCTGGCATGAGGGGTCTGCACTGGACCCTATGGCTCTGCATTAGTATCAAGTTCCAGTTGTTCCTGGTATTTTTTGCATGACAACACACCCTTTATTGGCTGCTCTTTCCGCCTTATCTCACTTCCCCACTCTAACTTATGTTTTCTGGAATCACCTCCTAAATAAACTATTTACGCTCAAATCCTCAATTTAAGGTCTGCTTTTGGAGAGACCCAAAGAAACACTTGAATGAATGCTGTTATATGATAACCTGGCGTTTACTTGCTCCATGGCTACACCATGTACATAGACAGAAGGGTGCACACCGACATGCAATGTCAGAGGAATCATGGGCACACATCACGTGTTGAACTACCAAATTCATTGGGTGATTATCTGACTGTCAACATGCAAAGTTTAATTTCCTCAAGTTTTGTTTCAAGATTATTTGGCCTGATTTCTCATAGTGAAAGCCAATGTAAAATCTAGATTGCAAGGAATTAGTGCAGAACTGTGCATTCTTATTTGAATTGACCTTATATTTTTAAACAATTTTAAAATTTTTTCATTTCAATTTATACTGGCAAACAATCCTTGCTGTAGTGAAGGCTGGCATAATGGAACAACAACAATCTCTTGTTTTAGGGATGACTCAAACGGAGAAGTTGCTGCTGGGCTGAATCTTTATCAGATCCCTGCTTTTTAAGTATTGCTCAGATTTAATATGAGAGCCCTCATATTTGTATCTTAGAGACCAGATCATTTTAAAGCTTTGAGTCATGTTTATTAACTCTATCTTCTTTTATTAGCTAAGAAGAAAACCCCATTATACCCCTTTCATGATACACAAAGGTTAAGGTTCTTTAACAATTCCCTTTTTAAAATTTTTATTGTGTATATTTGAGGTGTACAACATGATGTTTTGATATATATATCTATAGCAAAATAATTACTGCAGGCAAGCAAATTACAAAATAGCATATACCCTTAAATAGTTTTTTTTTTGGTATGTGTGTATGGTTAGAGCATCTGAAATCCACTCTCTAGGCAAATTTTCAGTATACAGTACAATATTATTAACTATAGTCCTGCTGTGCTCTAGATTTCTAGACTTATTCATCTAACATAATTGAATCTTTGTACCCTTTAGCCAACATCTCCCCATTCCCTCCACCTACCCACCCAGGGTAACCACCATTCTGCTCTTTGTTCTATGTGTGTGACGTTTTTTAGATTCCACATATAAGTGAGACCATGAATTGTTTTTCTTTCTGTGTCTGGCTCATTTCACTTGGCATAATGTCCTCCAGCTTCCTCCATATTGTTGTAAAAATCACCTTCCTATTAAGGATGAATAATATTCCATTGTTTATATAATGGAATATATTATATATATATATATCACACCTTTTTTACCCATTCATCCATAGATGGACACCTAGGTCATCTCCATATCTTGGCTATTGTGAGCAACACCACAATGAACATGGAAGTATAGAGATCTCTATGTGGTACTGATTTTGTTTCCTTTGGGTGTATACCAGGAAGAGGGATTGCTGGATCATATGGTAGTTCTATTTTTAATTTTTTTTCAGGAAACTTCATGCAGTTTTCCATACTGGATGTAGTGATTTATATTCCCACTAGCAGTATACAAGGGTTCCCTTTTCTCCGCACTCTGCCTACACTCATGGTCTCTTGTCTTCTTGATAATACCTATCCTAACAGGAGTGAGATGATATCTCTTTTTGGTTTGGATTTGCATTTTCCTGATGTTTAACAATGTTGAGCACCTTTTCATATGCCTATTGGCTATTTTTATTTCTTATTTGGAGAAATGTCTATTCAGGTCCAGTGCCCATTTTTAATCAAGTTATTTGTTTTCCTGTTATTGAGTTGTGTGAGTTCCTTATATTTTTTGAATATTAACTCCATTTCAGATATATGACTCAAAAACGTTTTCTCCCAATTCATAGGCTGCCTTTTCATTTGGTTGGTTGTTTCCTTTCCTATGCAGAAGATTCTTAGTTTGATGTAGTCACACTGGTTTATTTTTGTTTTTGTAACCCGAGTTTTTGGTGTGATATCAAAAAATTTTTAACGATTCCCTTGAGTAACCTCATGTCAAACCCAAAAAGAACTCCACAGAACACTCTACCTCCACTCATCAACCTCACTCCAGCTATCTCATCACTAGCAGATAAGGTTGAAGTTCTTAAAACAACCATAATATTTGCTAATTAGTTTCTAATTTTAAAAAATGCATGCTTGTTGTAGACGTAACCCAGATCTTAGCCGAGAATGCTGAGATTTGGAGAAAATTAGCTCAAGCCTCTTATCATACAACTCTGGGAATCCCAATGTCCTTCTCCAGATTTCTGAACATTCCTAGGGGCATAAATTCTCAGTCACTTCCGCCTCTAGTTTGTGGCTTTTGCTGAATTTCTGTTCTGTTCTGTTTTGTTTTGTTTTTACCTCCATGGCTGGTCTCTTCCCTGCTCTGCACAGACCCCGATAGGAAATTAGTCTCCTTTTCCTTATTTCCAACAAAACCTCATACAAAGCATTTGTGTGTATAGTGGGCTTTATCAGATGTTTGGGAAATAGGAGGCATTCATGTTACAGCCAAGCAAACACGTTAAGAAATGAGGATGAGACATGCCTGTTCTTTTGGCAACTCCACACTGGCAAGTTTTCATTGACTGCTTTCTCCCAATGTTCTAGTCTCCTGCCACTGTGCTCTGCTTCTTTCTCAGTCCGCTAGATGTTTGTCCCATTACTCTTAGGATAGGTTAGATTACTGTTTGCTGAATAGTCCAGTTGTCCTCTCTGAGGTGCCTCCCCCTGCAGGAGGATAAAACATCCCCAGCTGGTCGAACACAGGAATGACTGTGTGACATGCTTTGGCCAATGACATGTGGCTGCAGGTGATGGGGGTCACATCTGGGCAAAAGTTTGTAGGTTTTTGATGAGCCAGGATGTGGTTCATCAGTTCTTTCTCCTCACACTGGTGATTGTCAAGGTTCCAGAGAGAAGCAGCTCTGGGAGCCTAGGTCCAGAGTGCAGACAACAGGGAACTTATGTGCTAAGTGCACTGATTAATTCTTGTAAGATGTCTGGGTGTTCTTTTGGATTTTCTTATACGATCATATTATTTGTGACTAAGGACAGTTTTCTCCTTCCATTATAATTCCTTTGTCTTCTTGCTTTAGTGACTATTTAGAACCTCCAGGCAGTGTTGGTAGCAGACAACGTAAATGCAGTCCCCATCTCAGGGGAGAGATCCATTAAGTATAATATCTACTGTCTAGGCTTTTGATAGATACCTTTTACCAGATTAAAGAAGTTTCCTTCTATTATTAGTGTTCTGAATGTTTTCCTAACATGAACAAATATTGAATTTCATCAAATGCCTTTTTCTGTATATGTTGAAATGATCACATTATCTTTCTCCTTTAATCTATTAAAGTGGTTGATTATAATAATTGATTTTTGAATGTCAAATTGACCATGCATTGCTGGAATAAAAATGTATTCTTTTTATATATCACTGAATTTGAATTGCTATATGTTATTATTTTTGCCTCTATATTTTTAATGAGATGGGTCTATATTTGATCTGTCTTATAATGTTCTTCTCAGGTTTTCTTCTATCACATTTTTCCTGGTGTCATAAAACAAGTTGAAATTCTTTGGAACCAGACTTGGAATTTTCTTTCTGTAAGTCTTCTATTTCTTTTGGGTCAGTCTGGGTGAATTGTGTTTTTCTAGGAATTTGTCCATTTCTAATTTTTAAATTTATTGCCATAAATTCTTCAAATAAACTTTAATAATTTTAAAAAATGTGTGTAGGGTCTTTTGTGATGTTCCCCTCTTTATTCCTGGTGTTGGTCTTGTACTGTCTCTCTTTTTGTCTTGATCAGTTTTTCTTTGGGGGTGGTTCTAGCTCAGGGTCTCTCATGAGGCTGCAGTCAAAGGAAGGCTTGACCGGAGCTGAAGGATTTACTTCCAAAGTAGCTCACTCAAATACCTGGCAGTTTGCTGGCAATTCCTTGAGACCTCTGTTCTTAGATACCATGTAAGCATCTCTATAGGGCTGCTTGAGTGTTTTCACAACAGGGCAGCTGACTTCTCCCAAACTGAGGAATCCAAGAGGGAAAAGAAGAAGCCACAGTATCTTTTGTGATCTAGACTTGAAGCCAAACACCATCAATTCCACTTATATGATGCATTAAGAGACAGTTAGTAAGCACACCCACACTCAAGGGGAGCAGAATAAGCTCTACTTTTGAGAAGATTATTAAAGAATCATGGACACATTTTAAAACCACTGTAAAAGGATGTCAATTTTATTAGTATTTCCACAGAACTAATATTTGGCTTTGTTGATTCTATTATAGGTTTGTCCTCTGTTTCATTAATTCCTATTCTTTTCCTTAGTATTTCTTTTATAATCTTTATAAAATTATCTTTCATAATTTTATTATAATCTTTTATTATTTTATTTAAAACATTATAATCTTTCATAATTTTATTAAAAATAAAAATTTCTTTTATTTCTTTTATAATCGGTCTTTCTTATTTTGTAATATATACATTTAAGTTTATAAATTTCCTGCTAAGAATGATTTTTAGCTGTATCTCACAAGTTCTGATGTCATTTTTCTTTATCATAACTCAGTTCAAAATATTTCCTACATTTCACAAGTGGGTTACTTAGAACTTTGTTGCTTAATTTCCAAGCAGTTGGACGTTTTCAAGTTTTTTTTCTGTGATCAAATAGTGTAGTTAGTAGAATTTCAATTATGTATAATTTGTTGAAACTTGTCTTATAGCCCAATTTTAAGTCAAATTGGTAGATTTTCTATGTGCACTCCAAAAGAATGCATATTGTACAATTTTAGTGATGTGTTGTTTAATAGATATAAATTAGTTAAAGCTAACTGTGTTGTTCAAATCTTATATATCTAGGCTTGCCAGATGTAGTAAATAAGAATAAAAGATGCCCAATTGAATTTGAATTTCAGATAAACAGTAAACAACTTTTTATATAATTATGTCCCTTTTGTTATAAAATGCTTTACTTTAGTAATTTTTCTTGCCTTAAAATCTATTTTGCCTGATATATACCCACACTACTACAAACAAAAGTAGTGAGAATAGTAAAACAAATTCCCATGTATTTCCTGTCTCAGTTATCTATACCTGCATAACAAACTACCTTGAAACTTAGAGGCTTAAAACTTACTTGCTCATTGTCTTAGTCTTTTTGTGCTGCTACAATAAAATATCCGAGACTGGGTAATTTATAAACAACAGAAATTTATTTCTAAAAGTTCTGGAGGTTGGGAAGTCCAAGATCAAGTCACAGCAAGATCAGTGTCTGGTGAGGGTCTGATCTCTGCTTCTAAGACGGTGCCTTGTACACTGTGTCCTTCACATATTGGAAGGTGGAACGGCAAAAAGGGACCTAGCCAGCTCCCTTTAACTCATTTATAATGACACTCATCACTTCCCACAAGGCCTCACCTCTTAATACCATCATCTTGGAGATTAAGTTTCAACATATGAATTGTGGAGTGGACACAAACATTCAAAGCATAGCACTCATAATTCTGTGGGTCAAGAATTTGTACTGGTACAGTGGGGATGGCTTGTCTCAGCTCAATGATTTCCAACTCTAGGTGGCTAGGGAATGGCTGGATACTTTGATTCACATCATATGTCTGGAGAATCAGTTCTGGCTGTCACCTCCTTCATGTGACCTCTTCTCACAGCTAGCATGGACTCATTCCCAACATGGTTTTCTCAACGACAGGGAAGTTGACCATCTTACATAGTGCTGGCTTCCATGAAGAAAAATGGAAACCACAAGACTTATTAATGTGCTGTTAAGTGCAAATATGTTTATAATTGTTATGTGTGCATTATAATTGACCCTTTTATCATTAAAAGATTCCTTATTTGTCTCTAGTAACAATTTTTGTCTTAAAGTCTATTGTGTGGTCTGTGTGTCTGATAGTAGTAGAGCTACTACAGCTCTTTTTTGGTTACTGTTTATATGGCATATATTTTTATATCCTTTAACTTTGAATTTGTTTGTTTCTTTAAATTTAAAGTGGTTTTTTTGTAGAAAGCATATAGTTAGATCATGTTTTTAAAATTCATTCTGCCAATCTCTGCCTTTTGATTGGAGCATTTAACTCATTTACATTTAGTGAAATTACTGAAAAGGTAAGATTCACATCTGCCATTTTGCTATTCGTCTTTGATATGTCTTGTGTTCTTTTTATTTTCCTATTCCTCCATTATGCCTGCTTTCTTTTGTTTTAAACAGATAGTTTCTAGTATACCATTGTAATTGTAATTCCATGTTGTTTCTTTTACTATTCAGGAACAGATCACCGCACCTCCCCCCTGACCCCCACTTCCCAGAGCAGCTGGTTTGCATCTAAAAGCAGAGGAGCACGAGATTTTAATGAGTCTCTGACCTGTTTGGTGTTTCTTTTTTTTTTTTCTGACTGATAAGGGGATCGCAACCCTCAGCATGGTGTTGTCTGCGCCATGCTCAGCCAGCGAGTGCACCAGCCATCCCTATATAGGACCCAAACCCATGGCCTTTGTGCTACCAGTGCCGCACTCTCCTGAGTGAGCCACAGGGCCAGCCCCTGTTTGAGGTTTCTTTTTTTTTTTTTTTTCCTTTTTGTCTTTTTTCGTGACCGGCAACGGATCGCAACCCTCAGTGTCGCGCCCATACCGGACTGGGACCAGCAACGGGATCGCAACCCTCGGTGTTGCGCCCACACCTTGCTCAGCCAGTGAGCGGCCGGTCTGTATGTGGGATCCGAACCCTCGGCAGGAGCGCCGCCGCGCTCCCAAGCGGCGCACTGTAGCAGTGTGCCACCGGGCCGGCCCCTGAGGTTTCTGATATGCTCTGAACCGGTCCATATGTGGGATCCGAACCCTCGGCAGGAGCGCCGCCGCGCTCCCAAGCGGCGCACTGTAGCAGTGTGCCACCGGGCCGGCCCCTGAGGTTTCTGATATGCTCTTTCTTGTGGAATTGTGGAAGTTTTGAATATTGCAGTTGGGAGAAAATTCAAACTTTCCCCACTTTCCTGTCCAAGCCCAGGAAGAAGCACATCCTAAGACCCAAAGATAAGAATGGGATTGATTAAGTCACTAAGTCAAAGGCAGAACTTGGACAAAACTCAGGTCTGCTGACCTCCCTGAAGATCATCCCAGTGCACGATTCTTTCCATTGAACCACAGTGCTTCTAGAATGGTGGTTCTGCGGCAGTGATGGGCCTGAGGGTGTGGGACAGACTGCTTACCCTCAGGTTTTCTCCTCCCTTTCCCATTTCTTTGCTCCGTATCTAGGGGCTGACCCTGAAGCCTGCATTTCTCAGGTTCCTGTGTCAACTGGCTTCCAGGTGTACTAAGCCAGTGGGAAGAAATGGTGGGAGAATGGAGGACAGGATGAAGGGAGAAACCAGGGTATATCTCCTCTACCTCCTCCACTTCAGATGGTGTCTTTACCACCTGGTTCCACGTCCCACCAGATTGTCCTGCCTGGGCTCCAGTAGCATCCTCCTCCCAAGTCCCTCCAACTGCTGAGTGGTAGAGGTTTCTAGCAGCTCCTGATTTCTAGGTTTTTGCCTCACTATATACTGTTAGTCTCTCAGCTCTTCCACTCACCAGATGTAACCAATTGTGTGCATTAAATTCATTCCATTGTACCCTGATAAGGGTATGATACTAAATTGAATGTCTAGAAAAACAAAACAAAACTATGACACACACACCCCTCACCACATGCGCACGTGCACGCACACACGCACACACACACACACACGCACACACACACACACACGCACATTTTGTTGGCAGATTCAGGCGTACAGATTCCCTGAAGCCCTCCATTCATGGACCTCAGATTACAAGACGTGGTTCCCACGTTGGTAGACTATGAGTTTTAAATTGTATTTTTCCAAAGTGACAACTTACATTGCTGAGTCAGCTACATTTGCTCATATTGTTCCCTGTTGACACCAAAAGCTCAGACCTCTGTTCCAACTGGCCAGCCCCAGGGAGCCAGCCTGTGGTCCTGGAAACAGATTCTTCTCATTCCGTATGGGAGCCAGAGGCATGACCTTGGCAAATGAGCCTCGCATGTCCAACGCTGGGCTGGAACACTGGAATACTGCCAGATAGCATTTTGTCCTGAATGCTGCCTGCAAAATGTCCCTGAAAAAGGAACATATTTCAAGGCCAGTCTCTATCTTTAGGGGCACTACCCTAGGATTTGAGCCATGAGACTCTCTTGACCAACTTGAAAGTGTAGCTTTTCACTCTGTATAGGGATAAATGTTCACATTGACATCAATTTTCTTTGGGGTCTACAGTCCTGCTTTCCTGTCTTTAAGGTGATAAGAGCACCAGTGACCAAAATAGTGATGTTCTGCCCAGTGTGGTAGCCTGGCCAGAGGTACTTGTGTTCTTATATAATGGGGCCGTCTTTTGAAAGTATCAGACTGATGTATTTTTTTATCCCTCTCTCTTATAAATTAAGTTTCCCAGCAGCATTCCACTGCCAATGCTCCATCAAGAAGGGAAGGGAAAATGCCTCCCATAGAAGTATATGATTTAGGGACTGTCTCCATGAGACAGGGAGAGGCAGTGGGAAGCTCATTCCTTCTGATCCCAAGAGAATTGTGGATGGAAGGAGGCGGAGGCCGGGAAGCAGGCAGGGAAACGGGTGCATCCTGAGTCTCTCCCAGATGAAGTAAGGAGGTTACCTTTACTCCCCAAAGACTTCCTCAGCTCTTGGCGGGCAAGGACAGTGCTCAGTGTTTCCCGGGTGCTCCTAGAAGATAACAGAAATTAGCCAGTGGTGTAGGCTGGGAGGTTTGCGGGGGATGGGGAGCAGTTGATGTATTGTGACAAGGGAATGCTGGGGCTGTGGGCTACATGGCAGACCAACCTGGCCAAGAACTGGCTGGGCATCACAGCTAGACTTCGGGGGACACAGAGCTCCAGAGAGGGTTGAGCTGGAATCAAGACAGCATGACCTCTGAGCCCAGACAGGGCCAAGAAGATAGGCTTCAGCCTCTGATGCCAGCAGGACTCCTGTCAATCAGGCACAATCACAGAGACTAGAAGAGCCAGAAGGGATGAGAGGAGGGAGGCCTGTGTGGCCCTGAGGTCTTCCCATCACCTTAGGTCGCACAAACCCCCTTTCTGGTACACCCAGATGCCATCTTGGAGATACGCAAGATGAAAAAGGATATGAAATACAGAGCATTTACCCAAAAGCAGCTCAACTCTCTAAAGAGACTGAAATTATTAGATCAGCTTGAGTTTCCTCAGATCAAGGGCAGAAAATAAAGAAGCTATCCTTTCTTTGCAAATCTGGGTGTCACTTGTAAATCTGCAAACTTAATATAAGTTGATGACAAAGACAACACTTTGAGCTGCCAGAGGAAGGCCACGGAGAGGGGCTGGATCTGAGATGAGCTGTTCTCACATTCTTCCTCAAGGTAAACTGGCTCAGACTTAGGGGAACAGGACTGTATTTGTAGAGAGGGCCATCTCCCTTGGTGGGAAGATAATTGGCCTGGAGACAGCTTCCATCTAGTTCTGTCCCAGGCGAATTGTTACGAAGTCTGTAAGGTGTCTCTCCAAGAACACCCTGGCTCCTTTCTCACAACCCATCTCCGTCTGCAGAGCTTGGGATTTAGAAGGAGATGGACTAAGCTTGAGCAATGGCTCTGAGTGGGTGGGCAAGTCCCTGAACTTTCCTGAGCTTCGAGTCCATCAAAGATTGAAAGACTCATTCTTTCCATGCTCATAGCTTTGTAAAGAAAGTGCTGCTGGAGGGAAACAGAAAAGTACTTTTCTCCTAGGCTGGTGAATTAGGAAAAGGTAACCCCTCTGGGCAGATGCATGAGGAAAAGGATCCCATGGTCTCCTGTAGATGTAGCCCCAGGCAGGGTGCAGAGCTTGGCAAGTGGAGCAGGCGCTGGCTTCCCATCGCTGCCTGCTTCTTCAGCTGGGCGCCTTTGATGCCAGGCACAACCTGCAAAATTGGATGCAGTGGTCCTCATTAGCAGAGAGGTGCTGCTAATGAAGGGACACCTAGAAACAGTATAGTCCAAGCACCCACTCCCGTCTTGGAGATGGGAGCACTAAGTCCCAGAAAAGGCAGGGGTTTAATGCATCCATGTGATTTGTTCTCAGCAGAGCAATAGCTAGAGTGCACTTCCCTTCCCCAAAGGAGGGCCTTTCTCTTGTCACTCCAGGCCATGCCAACAAGGCATGAAGTCAGCAGGAGGACCACCCAAGGGCCCCAGGCCTGGCAGGGATCACGACTGTTGGTGGAATGTAGGCCAGAATGAGGGAATTTGGGATTTGGAGTCCTTGAGAGAAATGATGGGGCTTGTGTGTCACTGCCCACAGGAATTCATGGATCGTTCTACAAGCTTTTCTGAGCATCTACTGTGTGCCTGAGACACTGAGGTGAATAAAATAGAGTATCTGCCCCCAGGAGGTCACCATGCAGTGGGCAGTGGGGCAGGGGGAGAGGAGCAAGCTCAGGAACAGACAAGCGTAAAGTGACATGGACTCCCAAGAAGCATGAATGTGTCTTCTCATTTGCTCCCTCTCCTCTCCTGGCTCCTCTTTCCTCCTTTCCTCTCTGCTCACTCTTCTACCCTCATCTCCCTTTTTCTCAGCCTCTCTCTCTCATAGACACAGAGACAAGAACATTCACATCCCCAAATCAGGTTTACTAAAGCAGTGGTCTAAGTTGGGCCCTGGGAGATTGGGCAAATAATCTTTTCTTTATCTGGTAGATCCTTATGAACTGAATTCTGTATTAGTGTTCAAATCTCTGCATTAATATGCATTACCTCTCCCCGCCTGCTGATCTGGTCCCAACTCCAGGACTGCTGAGCCCGGTATTTGCCTCTGGCACTCAAATGCCAGCAGGGATGTGCGATGAGAGCCCTTCCAGGGTGTTTGAAGCCAGGTGGGAATGTCATCAGCCAGGAGAAATGGCTCCTGGCAGTGCTGGTCCTCAGAATGACATCTGCTGTGTGGCCCCTCAGAGGGTGGGTAACCAGTTTCTCCAGGCCAGGCTCCGACAATGCCAGGCTTCAGTGACAAGAGCGGCTGCTTTTTGTGTGTCAACACTGTGCCGGACACTGGGCTTGGTGTTTTAACTTCGTTAGCACAACATGTGAAAAGAAGTGAGCATCCCACTCCCCATTTACAGATGAGAAAAGTGAGGCTGAAAAAGGTCAAAGAATGTGTCCAAGGTCAGCCAGCTGGTGGGTGGCAGACTCGAATGCAGGCCTGGGTCCTCTTATAGGTGCAGATGAAGAAAAAGAACAGAGAGCAGCCTACATTCTGCCTCAGCCTGTGCCTGAGCCAGGACAGAGAGCGCTGGAGCAAGACAGTCTTGGCCTTAGACCTTCTCCTCTCAAGGGATCCAGGATGAGGGGTTCAGGAGAGAAAAGGCACTGTCTTCCCAGTCCACCGTTACCACTCCACGGCAGGTGCCTGAGAGTCCCAGGGGAAAACCAGGTTTATGTCAGGGCCTGCTCGAATTAACAAATCACTTTTGCCCCATGGCTAGACCCTTGTTTAGGAATATAATTGTTCTTCAAGGGAATGCCAGCCACCCAGACATTATGGGTTGAAACGTGTCCCCCCAAAAGATATCGAAGTCCTGACCTCCAGAACCTGTGAATGTGACCTTATTTGGAAATAAGGTCTTTGTGGATGATCAAGTTAAGACGAGGTCATTAGAGGGGGCACACGTCCAATATGGCAGTGTTCTTGTAAAAGGGGGAAATTTGGACACAGGGACAGATACAAATAGGGAGACACACACACAGGGAGAACACCAGGGGAGGACGAAGGCTGAGGTCAAGCTGATGCATCTACAAGTCAAGGACTGTCAACGATTGCTGGCAAGCTAGCAGAAGTTCGGAGAGAGGTCTGGAGCAGATCCATCCTCCCAGTCCGAGAGGGAACCAAGCTACCATCACCTTGATTTTGGATTTATATCCTCCAGGATGGTGAAGGAATAAAAGTCTGTTGTTTAAACCACCCAGGTTGTGGTACTTTGTTACAGCAGCCCCAGGTATACTTTGTATACAGCAGAACCCTTGTGCTGTGCATACTCCTCTCAGCCTTTTAGTGGGTTTAGGTTGAGAAACTCCAGGAAACCCTGGTGTCTTTGCCTGATCTGAAGGGACCCAGCATTGCTATGTGGTGCCAAAGGAGCCCCGGAAGTACACACCCATGCCAAGGACTGGTCCCTGCTGGATGAGGTAAGCATGGTAACTCATCTTCCAAACAGTGGGGTCCTGTCCTGAAGAGGCCCCCTGGCTACAAAGAGCCAGATCAAAACCCGATTGCACTCCCAAGCATGCTGCAGGAGAGGATGGTGCTTGTGTCCTGTGCTGTTCCAGTGACAATTAGCATCAGATTAGATTCATAATGGCCCATTCATTTTCTCCACTTGTCACTGGTGTCTGGTGGGGAACTGGAATGTTTAATCCCCCATGCACTAAGTGAATGCATATTGAACTGTTTTGACAGCTTGGAATTTTTGTTGCAGATTCTTGATAACTTCCTGTGTCAGATCAATTTGCAGCTTTGTTTGTTCAGCTGATTAGGTCCCGTCCAATTTTTTTTTGAGCCATGATTTCTTCCATCTGTACCACACAAGGGGTTGGAAAGTGAGGGTAGTCCTAGCAAGGCTAGGTTCGAAGTCTGACATCCAGACCATTGAATCTGCTAGGAGTCCTCTTATTTTTGCTCAAGAGACAAATGTTGAGCTCTCTACCAAACAAAACAAACAAAAAACTCACACAGATCAATATTGACCATATTGAGAAAGTTCTAGAAATGCAGCCTTTGCCGAAAGATTACTTGAAAAGTCAGTGAGAACATACACAAAGCATCTGGCTTGGGCTACGTGTAGGGTAAAGGATGGAGGATAAAGGATAAGAACGTGGCCAAGGTGGTCTTGCTGCTTCCTCACACTTCCCAGCTCTACCAGTTCACTATCTATGGGATTTTTTGTTTCCTAATCAATAATATGGAAATAATAGTGATAGAAACCTTAGAGCGTTTCTGTGAAGATTAGATGAAATATACAAAATTCTTTGATCAGTGCCTGGAGCATAGTCAGTGTGAAATGAAAGCTTCAGGGCAAAGTTCCTTGTGCAAGAAAGATCATTTCTCCTCTTCCACGTTCCTCTTCATTTCTTCCTCCTTCTTCCATGTTCTCTGTCTTCAGTCAAAGTCCACAGGGCTGTCTCATAGAAATGCAATGTGAGCCACATATGGAATTTCAGAATTTCTGGTAGGTGTATTCTAAAACGTGAAAGGAAGGAATAGAGCCGGGGGAAGCTGAACCCAGCTGCAACCAGGTAAAGAGCACACCAAGAACACCATTTTCACATGGGTAGCCCTCCATAGCCACCTCACACGCCGTGGCTGCGGTAAAAGCAGATGGTCTCTATAGCAGCAGTGACAGCCTCCGGGCAGATGGCACACCAGACTCTCAACTGCATTGACACAAGGAGAGGCACTGGCGAGATCAAAAAAAAAAAAAAAAACAAGAAGAGATGCTCTCCCTCCACAAAGCACACTCCAGAGGAATAGAAGAAGCATCTGATTTACAATAATGGGGAGGAATGGATCACACCCGTCTCAGTAGTGGACAGATCATCTGGGCAACATAGCAACAAAGAGACAGTTAATCTATCAGATGGAGAGGACAAATCTATCAAATCTGCGGTTATTAGAGGGGGGAGGGGAAGGGAGAGATTGGATAAGGGTCATAAATAATAAGTATGATTTATAACGATGAATATGCTAATAAAAATTTTTTAAAATAAAAAATAAAAAGTGAGGGATCTGGCCTAAAATAAATAAATGAACAAAAAATGAAAAGTAAAAAGAAACAGGTAAAATTAATTTTAACAATATGTTTACTGAAAAGCAATGTGTAGAATATATGATCATTTCAACATGGAATCAGTATGAACATCATTAATGAAATTTCTTACATTCCATTTTTCCTACTCACTCTTCGAAATCAAGTGTGTCTGTTGCACCCGCAGCACATCTCATTTCAGACGAGCCACATCTTAGTTGACCAATTAGCCACGTGAGGCTAGAGGCTAGGATGCTGGCCAGCATAGCTCTAGACCCTGGAGCTTGTGATTTCCCTAAAACTTTCCCACTTGTCCTGCCTTTTTGCCCAGCCTCTTCCTACCCAGTCCCTCATATCTGTAGCCCAGGATGCCTCCACCTGCAGGCTCAGTAGCACCTGGGCCAGCCTGAGGTCAGAAGGACATCAGCAGTGTCATTGGGGGAAGCAGGGCAGCTGGAATCAAGCCACAGTCTTTAGATCCAGAATCAAGTGATAAGGCTTTGAACACTGGGCTCCATCAGTGCCTGCCCCCCTCCCCACCACACTACCTTCCAAGCTTTCTCTGTGGCTAACCAAGCCCAGGTTCTAGCAGCTTTGCTAAGAGTCCAGTTCTCTGATGATCCCTGAGTCTATGCTTCACCTTCCCCCCCACAGACAGACCCAATCAGTGGGCCCACATGCCCCCAAAGGTCATGCTCAGAGACTTTCTCCTCGCCCTGGGGACAACCTTGCCATGCCTGCCTCTTTGAACCAGACCCTTGCTCTGTGCCCCACTTCAGAGGCTGGCTTTCTGCCCCATAGGAGAAACTTCAGGTGATAATCACCCGTCTTCTTGAACAGGACCACCCTCAGATCTGAGGAAGAGGGTCTCCTCACTTGAGATCCACACTTAACAGGGCCCCACTCTGGCCCTGCCTGGCTGCACCCTCCCCAGGGGAGGAACCTGCAGGACTAACAGAGTGTGCCTGCCTGAAGTCCACATTTTCCATTCCTTCAATAGGGATACATTCTGAGACTCAGAATCCTGGAATTCCTTGTCCAAACAGCTTGGACCTCTCTCCAAGGGCCTGCCAGAGCCTCTTACTCACCTCCATTCTCTGAAAGGGGTGTGTGCCCTCCTAGGCCCAATGGTGGCCAAGAGGCAGCTGTTTGGGGAAGTACAGCTGCGCATCCCTGAGTGTGCCCTCAAGGCCCCTACCAGTGTGCAGCAGAGCTGGGGGTGGGTGGAGAAAGGTGGTAAGTGGGCTGGCTCTCATGTTTCAGTGCAGAACTCCAAGAAGTCCAGCAATTCCAAATCTGAGCCAGGTATACTGGAAGGTCTATTGGCCAAGGTGGGGGCTAGACCATGCTCTATTTAGCACCTTGTTTGTTGGATTTATAACTTTAAATTATTTAGACATAGAGTATGTAGCCCTCTATTTGTGCTCCTGCTCTGGGATTCATCTAAGTTAGGGGTGGGCTGCTCCTGGCTCCTGAGGACAAACTGCCTCCTGTCATACACTCAACGCCCCGTATACGCACAGCCATATGATAGAAATCTAGTGTCTTCCATGCCATAATTGGGCTGGGCCATTGTGACCCAATTAGAGCTTGTGCTGGCCTGTCCACTCTATGGCCTGGCTTCTGCTCAGTTCCACACTTTGTTTGGATTCCTAGAGGGCAAGCCATTTGTGCCCCTCTTTCAGATTATTGGGCAGGTCATTTGGTTAATAAGATGTTACCATTTAGCTAAACAGCACTGATGCACTCTCTCACCACCATCTCAATCTCCTGGTTTTCTTGTGCTGGGGTGACAAGGACGCATCATGACTCTCGTGTGTGCTTAGAGCTGGAGAGCCAGAACCTTCCCCCTGAAGCAGTAGCTAAGGCAAGAAGTGCTGCCAAGGAAGAACTGCAGCAGACTCTTCCACTCACGTTTGGTTTCACGTGCTTGGTTAGACAGCTCGTTCTGTAATCAGGTCTGGGGATCGAGACCTGATTGAATAAGACACCATCCCAGCTCTTAATGAATTCATAGTCTAGTGGGTGGCATATGTGTAAAATAATTACTGTCCACTGTAATGAGTGCTGTGATAAAGCTTTGTTCAAAATGCAGAGGAAACTTGAGAAAGGGGCAACATAATAAGGATTAAGTTAAAAAATGAAAATTTTACATATAATAATGGATAATAGTTAGGTTTCTCTTGGTTGCTAGAAATAGAAACCTTGAGCCAGCTTAAGCCAAAGGGCAACTGTATTATACTAAGAATGTAGAGGAATCATGCAAATTGAGAGAATCATAAATCACAGGTGAGGACAGTCAGGCTTCACACACAGACTGGAGCAGCATAAAGATCCAGGTGGTTCTTTCTTATACATTCTCCTCAGCATATCTGTTTTATACTTTCTCTCACTGCAGTCCAGCTTTCTCTGTTTTCCAGCTCACACGAAGGAAATTGGTCACTGGTAATCATTCTAGAATAAATCACTGAGACACAGAGAGCAGCCAGGCTAATATTTAAATTTCTTAATTCAAATTTGAAATTCATCAGAAAGAACTTTGACTCAGTTGGAATCAGATACAGCCAGGTCTGTAGCCAGGAGATGGAGCCATATTGTATAAACATGACTTCTTTGCTGAGGAAAGCAGAATCTTGTACCTTGCTCCACCGGTGCCCTCCCCCCACTCCTCCACCTTAAGAGGCCTGTTTCCAGAAAGATAATAGAAGCTGGGTGAATCAAGTAATAGATGTCCAATACATTCCACCCCTTGATTGACCCACACATATGCACGCACATGCATGTTCATGTATGCACACATACACACAGAGATTCTTTTCTCCCATGCACCCAGAGAGGCCTCTGCCCAATGTGATTCACCAAATTCTTTTTCCCCAATAGGAGAAAACCTAAAGTCACGTTTGGCAGTGAATTCTAATATGATGTCATGGAGCCTCTCTTTTCTAAGTCTTTGGAGATTACTCATTCTATTCCTTTGGTCTCTCCTAGTATCCTTTGACTTCTCCTGATTGCCATAAACCCCCCAGTTTTCTGATCAGGACAAAACATTTTGTCCCTAGCTTTAATTTCAGCTTTATAAAGAGGATGCAGAGACAAATTTGATTGCTCCAGTCTGGCAAGGAATATAATTATTTGATCTTTAGGTGACTCAGATTTCTGTTGACATCCCTAAAGTGCCTTGCTCAAGAGCGTTACATACTTTTTTTTTTGCCAGTTTCTATCAATTTTTAGGATGGCTATCTTGGACTGGAGCTTGTCTCTCTCATCGTGTACCATAAAAGCTGCAAGAAGTAACTGAAACATGCTAAAATCCTACAATATTCCTATTGAGTCAAGTCCCAAGAGAAGACAGACAACAGTTTTACTAATTACATCGCTGTTGCATGACAAGGGTTGCTGCTGTCTTTCCAAACAAGGACAGGAAGAAGAGCAAACCATTACTTCTCTCATTTTCTCACCACACTAATTTTCTCTGACACTCCTGTAATTGAAATTTTTCACTCCTAGCAGTAACTTTTTCATTAGTTAAGTTTCACTTGGTCAACAATAACAGAAATGGACCTTGGATAACGACATAAAAAGGACCTTTACTGATATAAGCAACTATGTAATGCCATGGAGTCCGAGGAAGGACTGGACAGTCATGCCTTGAGCTGGGCAGGGACCAGGGCAGACCCAGGTATCTCAGCTGGAGGCATTCGTGAGCCTTTGCTCTGGAGGGCTCTAACATGACTCAGGTAACAGCGCTCTGGTGCTGTCTCTGAGAACAAGATTCACATTCTTGGTAGAGATTGTCTAATGGCTTAGCTTAAGTCGGATGCCTACATGGTGACCAGGGAAGCAGAATCACTTGATACAGATGTAGCTGGTCTTCCCATGTATAGCAGGTACAGCTTGCTCCTGGGGGATGGGCATTTGTGGGGAGCTAGGCAGTCACCCTACGTGGTCTACATAGACTTGAGTTAGATGAGCTTCCCATGGCTGCAGTTATTGTTAATTCTCTCATAAACCTTTATACGAAAAAGTTGCTTGGCTTTTTCCTTCACTTTTATAACCATAATATGTTTATAAAGAATATAGATACAACTCACTCTATCATTAAATGAATGTCCAATTTACTTCCAGTTTCTTTCACACTTGAACATCTCTATTCACACATTTGATTGATCTGTCTGTCCACAGGATGTTTTTGAGTAATTTCTGCAAGAAAAGTATCTGAGTGGTGAGATGTATGGCCATCTGTTTGACTCTGATGTCATTCTTTGCCTTCTCATATTAAAAAGTTAGTATATTTAGAGTTCTTCCCCCCCAAAAAAAATAGCTATGCAAAAATCCTCATTATCTCCTAGCAGTTACTGTTGTCAAAGAAAAGCCTGAGCTAGCTGATTTTCCTTTTTGTTGGAAACATATTTTTTTTCTACCTGGGTACTACTTTGACTTTTTTCATTATTTCTGAAGTTCAATTCTAGGAAGGTTGGAACAAGCGTTCGCCTTCCCTTCCAGGAACCTACCCAAAGTACCTCCATGAGTACTGAAAAGAGACCATCAAAAACTAAAATTCCAAAAACAAAGCAGGTTTTCAAAATGCTGCATGCCAAGGACTCTAGTCTGACAACTGCTTTCCCAGTGCATTGTGTATATACGTGTGTGCATGCATGTTGGGAGAAAGAGGAGGGGTGGAAGATTAGTGTGGAGGGCGTAGCCAGGAGTTGTCAGGAAGGTTTATAGAGAAAAAGTGGAAACGAAAGCGACTTGGGAAATCAGAGAGTGTCTCCAGGCCGTGATGAAGGCCTCGTTGAGCTTTTGGAGGTCACATGTCTGTAATGCCACTAATCCTCAGGGTTATGTCATTTTCTCCAGCAGTGCTCAGAAGCCAGGATATTGGAGTGAGAAGCGGCTGGGTGAATACAGGTTTGTGTTTTTCTCAACAGGTATGATAGAGAGAAAAGAGGACAAGAATCAGAGAATTAGATGCTTTGTCAGGGAGGTGGGTCTCACGGCACACCGTGGGGTCTAGAGGCCAGATGGGAAATGAGAAGAGGAGGCTGAAAGTTGCGACAGTAGAGGATCAAGTGCCAGAGGTCCTGGTAAGACTAAGGAGGAGGGGCCGGCCCGGTGGCGCACTGGATAGTGCGCCGCTTGGGAGGTGCGGCGGCGCTCCCGCCCGAGGGTTCGGATCCCACATACAGACCGGTTCCCGCTCACTGGCTGAGCGAGGCGCAGGAGCAGCGCCGAGGGTTGCAATCCCGTTGCCGGTCCCTGGTCCGGTACGGGGGCAACACTGAGGGTTGCAATCCGTTGCCGGACACGGAAAAAGACAAAAGACAAAAAAAAAAAAAAAAAAAAAAAA
>NW_007730940.1:23680-30732 GCF_000696425.1 Galeopterus variegatus | reverse complement strand
TTTTAAAAAAAAAAAAAAAAAAAAAAAAAAAAAAAAAAAAAAAAAAAAAAAAAAAAAAAGACTAAGGAGGAGGTACAAAGGGAAAAAGGGAGTAAGGGAATTTTATGTAAGTGGTAAAACACTTCAAAAGACCTAGACTTGGATAGGAATAAGTAGATTTTTATTTATTTCTAAAATGCCCTTAACTTCTGTCTCTGACCCTCCAGCCTACCCTCTGGCAGACATCTTCATCCAGATGTTTTCAGACTATTCAGTCCACCCTTGTGATCAGTCGGTAGGTTCAGGACAATTAACTCAGTAGAGTCCAGTTCAAAATCCCACCTTAGGCTCTCCTCTCTTCCTCTGGGTAGATCTCAGCACCCTGGGAGGCTTATTTGGTCAAAGCTGGTGGCAGTGGTGGACACGCCACCAGCCGTGGTGCCCACCTTCTTGACCAGACTGGGCTGACATCTGTGACTGTGGCTATGGTAACTTTGTGGCCTTTGTGGCTTTCAGCTCAAGCCCAATGCCTGGTTGGAGTGGACCTCAGGGGTACAGCAGCGTCTTCCCTTGGCTTTACCAGCTGGATGCATCTGCTTCAACATCATCCAAATTCAGAGAAAACACCCTCCTTTCAGTGAGACTTTATCTTCACTCTTTTACTCTAAAGGCAGGGAAATTTTAAGATGCCAAAAACAGAGGGTTTTCAAATGCGTTTTCTGTCCTTTCACGTCCCATAAAGATGATAGCAAAGCAGCACTGGGTAGTTATTCATTGCATTTTCATCCTTCTATTAAAGGTAGGATCTCTCCATGCATCAGAGCAGTCCTGGACCCCGGGCCTAGAGTAGTTTTCATGGACAATGGGACAAAAACAATTAAGTGGACCCACAATTCACAGCCAGACTCTGCATCGTGACCCAACTGAGTGACCATTTTAAAGCTTCAACACAGGAAAACCCTTTATATTGCTCCTCTTGGGCAGAAATGGTGGCCCATGTGCTGTTCAGTCTCAACTCCCCTGTATCACTAGAGGCAGTTGCGAGACTTAGGTACAATCACCACTTTATGATGTCACTCAAAACGTGAAGGATAGAGTAGTCTCTATTATCAATGAAAACATTAACAGTAAGCTTAATTTTTGGACAAAGAGAGACTTCTCATAGTATTTTGGCAGGTATTTCATGTACTCATCTCTTCTTGCAATATCTGTAATTTACCTTTTGAGAAGGCACATGGAGACCCTGGTGTAGCTTGTGCCTTCTTCTCAATTCATTTATTTCTTCCATTTCCCTTGGGGAGAAAATAAATGTGTTTAAAAGCTTATAGTCATCTTCATCTTCAGCAAGGTCTAAATGCAAGTGTGTACTGGTGGGGTCATGAAGTGCGTTTGTCCCTGTGAATGTTGGAGAGACTTTGGCCCACAAAGGAGATTGCCACCAAGAATCTCTTAAAGTGACACTGCAGCCCTTTCTTGGGGAGCCCCTACTACTCATGCAAGAGAGTCCAGGGCAGCACCTCATTCTTTTCACTTTTCTACCTTCATGGCCTCTCACTTGGGACCCTGGGAATCTTTGGAATCATTTTCCACGTCTTCAAGGACATGGGGAAATGGGGGGGGGGTGGCAGGGCCCTGATGCCAGGTCCACCCTTTCCTATCTAGGCACTCTGAACTCCTGTTTCTTAATGTCCTGATCATGCAGGACACTCCTGCGTGAATAGAGACTTAGGAATCTGAAGGCTTGGCCTAGGGAACCAAACCATTTGAAACAGTGTTTATAAGTGAACCTTGGCCATCAAATGCCAAGAGCTCACTGAGGGAATATGGAGCCCTCAGAGCACTAGAGACAGAGGTTGCAGGCTCTCACGATACGGTTTCCTGTTTCTGCAGCGTGGATGTGGACGGTCACTGCATTGTATGGGCAAGAAATACAATAAATGAGAGGAAACCGGAAGGTCAGGCTTGGTTTGGGATGTCACCTACTCCTCTGGCTCGGGGGATGCTGTGTGGCCAATAGAATGTCTGAAGCTTTTGTTGGCTTGTGGTCTCTCTCTTATATCACCTCCCTCCAGGACCCTGGGAGCCTTTATCCCACGGAGGAGTGGTTTCTGGTTAGCACAGCCCAACCTCCCCTTTCTGCCCTGTGGACTGTGGGGTGAGGGTGGAGGGAGTGGGAAAGGTACCATCTACTTGAGTAGGGTCCCTTGGGAAGGAGTCAAGTTTCTCAGATAGGTGCAGGAGGCTCACCCTGGGATGAGTTCAAAAGGGCATGGAATTCTAAAGGACACAAAGGAAAGCAGTGGGAAACTGGGCCAGGGAGAGGCAGCCCAGAGCAGTCTAAGGATAAGACCACGGGGGGACAGACCAGCGAGGACAACTCCATAACAGAGTGATGAAAGATGAGATGTTTGTGAGGTAGGCTAAAGGGATCGACTGGGCTACAAAACTTCCAGAAGAGTCAGTCCCAGAACACCCTGGTGTGAGGGATGCAGGCGGAGTGACCGTGAAGGGGGTAGAAGGAGGGGGGCACTCAGGGCTCTTTGCAGGGTGTAAGGCCTGGCTGAAGTTAAGCATGTTTCTGAGGGAAACCAAATGGCTGAAATGGCTGCAGCCTCAGGTGGACATAGAGCCTTGGCCTGGCTGGAAGGACGCAGCTGCGGCCATGACTGTCTTTCTTACTACAACCCATTGACGCTGCAGCCGTGATAACATCCGCATTCTGGCATATGGTTGGTTATTATCCATAATGTCCCTGCTGTCGTGAATTTTCTCCTTTTCATCTTTTTTACGAGTATTTTAATTGGAAGTTGGAGGGAGGGTGCACAGGCTGAGTCTGAACATGGTTAGTTTTAAGGAACGTTCCCTTGAGGTGTGTTGGAAAGAGCAAGAGCTTTCAATATCTCACAACAACCAGTGAAACAGGTTGCTCCTCATTTATAGAACCAGAAACTGAGTCGGAGGGAGGCAAAGACTGACAGTGGGGATCAAATTCTTACCAGATGGCGTCACAGAGAGGGTGAGTGATTTACGTGTTCAAGGTTGCACCACTAGTGAGAGAAAAAATTGACACTGGAACTAAATTGCTCACGTCCTATATAGATAACCAGGACTACCCTCATGGACATTGACCTATTCAGTAACACAGGCTCCTGTGCCCTGAAGGATCCCACATTTGCTTTAATGCTCTGTTGCTGCCATCCTGAAATTCATAATAATTTTTAACAAGGGGTCCCAAGTTTCCATTTTTCCCTGAGCCCTGCAAATTAAATAGCCAGTCCTATATATACCAGCTTGTGTACAATGAAGTGTTTGTCTTTGATCACTTCTAGATGTCTGTATGTACTTACACCCTTAAGTATATATATTCACAGGCGCAGATGTGATTCCTCTGTGAGATTCCATTTGTAAGGTTTCCCACGACCCAGAATGAGGAAATGACAGAGAATTCCCTCCTGGAAGGCTCAGGAGGGCTCTGTTGCCATCCAGATGGGTCCGGTTGCTCATTCGGCCAGAATAGTTACATTTCACAAACATATCGATTAATTTAAAATATGTTATAGAATGATGTTAAGGGACTGTAGAATAAAGAATTCACCCCAGGTAGTAATTGTTTTCTTTCTTCTGAAACTGAATTGTTTCCTTTTCACTCCATGTCCAGATACATACTTGTAACCAGAACACAGAAATAATGTTATGTATCCTTCTGGTTTCTTCCCCCATGCCTAAGATGAGCCTTCTCCCACACTGCAAATATTGTTTTCATAGTTCTTATTTTTAATAACATCCTCTCCCACTGAGATAATCTTACATAATTAATTTTAAAATTATTCTTCTGTGGACATGTGGTTTCATTTATTATTTTAACAAACTTGAAAGTGCCAACACTGCGCCATGCCTGATGGAGACTGTGCTGGGGACACAAAGATAAAATATGACCCCGGCTCTCACAATTCTCCAGTAGAAATTAGAGCTCAGTGAACATCTTTATTTCTCCTTCTTTTGGTCTAGTTCCTAAGGAGAAATTCCTTGAAGAGAGATTGCTGGATCAAAAAAAGCCAAGCACTTTCAGGGCTTTAATCACATACTGTCACATCACTCTTCAATTCATAGTCCCTGCAGCAATGCACTGTACCTGTTTCACTGAAACCTTGTCAAAATTGGGTATTACCATTAAAAACAAATAAACAACCAAAAAACCTCCCCACCTAATTTAATAGGTGTAAAATGGTACCAAGTTTTTAATGTGCATGTGGTTCTTTTAAAGCTCCACTCCCAAGTCTCAGTAATCGTGTATTTTACACTTTATCTGGCGCCAACGCGGGGCCCAAATTAGGGTAAGTATAAAGGTTGTTGCCTTCGGGGGAGGTCGGCCTTTGTCCTAGAGCGCTGCAGACCCCTCGTCAAGAGTGACAGGTTAAGAGTGGGGACGAATAGTCAGAACTTTTTGAGAAGTTTAGATCCTAGGCGGAGGAAGAACAATGGAAAATTCCCTAAGAATAGGAGCCTATATATGGACGATCTTTAACACACTAGCAAGCCGCAGTTGGCTGAGTTTTTGTTGTTTGTACAAGAGGTTAGTCCATGGTTTCCTGATAAAGGAACATTAAATTTAAAAACTTGAAATCAGGTAAAAAAGAACATAAGACAATAGTATTAAATCCATGGAGGAGCTAATATGTCGTTCTCTGCCTTTTCTATTTGGAGTGCTTTGAGGCAGGCATTAAATGTAAATGAATTTACTGTACCGGGTGATAATCCTCAAGAGAGAGCTCCCTTGCTGTCAGACAAGAAGGGACCAACTTAGGGGTCCCAAGATAGCTTATTCTTGGTTGTAGCATCTAAGCAAAAGCTCAATTTAACATCTAATAATCCGTTGGATAAGGAAAGAACTAATGACTCTGATGAGGATCCTTTAACCCCTAAAGAACAGGAAAAGTTGGATGAGGAGGCAACTAAATATCAAGAAAAATGGCCTCCTAGTAAATTTTTTTTTCATCATCCTTTTTCAAAAGAATCCCCAGAACTTGGGGAGATTGGCTTTCAAAGAGGAATAAAACAGGCCCCCAAAGAAGGCGATTTCTCTTATTCTCCTGTGTCTTATGAGAGGAATGAGCCTAGATGGGAGCCATTACCCTACAAGTTATTTAAAGAGCTAAAACATGCAGTTACAGATTATAGCCCTATATTTTGTCAGAAATTTGTAGATTTGGTTTTCCAACAATTTCATAAAAATTTTCCTTCAATTTATTTAATTCATTATATAGATTATATATTTTTTGTTTTACAAAGATAAGGCCTATTTACAGGATGCTTTTATTCAATTGATTTTTGATTTCCAGTTTTCATGGCTTTAAGGTGGCTCCAGAGAAAATTCAAGTTTGATCATGTTTTTCTTTCTTATCTGCACAATGCTTCTTTCCTCTCTTAAAAGCAGTGGTTCTTTTTATCTTTTAACTGCATGTGCTACTCTTTTTCTCTGAAGACTCTGGAGTTTTATGAAGAAAAGTAGCCATGGCGCCAACCAGACCCCTTTTGGGTCTCCTGCTTTTCCCCTAAAAACCTCAAGAGTCAAATGGTTTCATTTCTAATTGTTGGCTCAGCTCCTGAGCTCAGTAACTCATTTGAGAAATAAAAATATAGACTAAGATTTACCTGTTTAATTAAATGGTCTCAAATTTTCTCACATCCACTTGGTATTTTAAACAGACTTCTAAATTCTCTTTTAGTCTCATTTATGTAATTTTTTCACAAAATTTTATGGTAGAGTTTTATGCTATTTTCTTAAAGGAAGAAAATCTTCTTTTCATTTTCTTGAAAAGGCTTGCATACTTTGCTTTACAATGTAAACTTGTTATCTTGCTTTCTTTTAGGCAAGGAGAAGCCTCATCAATAACATTTTGGAAAAAACACAATCTAAACTTGACTGTCTTTTTTACTAGTGAGTTTTATTTACGTCTTAAACAAAACTTATAAGACCCTTGTTTGTTCTTGTTGTTTATGTCTGCATATATGCGTGCGTAAGCTGTATGTTATGTCTGTATGTTCATGTCTGTTTATGTAATTGTTTTATGTGCAAGGTACCTAATTGGCTTATAATTAATGCACACTCATTAAATAAGTATATTTCTCAATTTCACATGACTTAAATTTCTAAAGTTTTGATAAATATATTTTCAAAATTTGATTCAAACCTTTTACCTAAAATTGTCTCTAGGTCAATGTGTCTCCTTGTTATCTCAGCTCTGCCTCCTGGCCATGCTGGGAGAAACAATATCTTTTAGACATAGATAGTGGATACTGCCCTCTGCCTCTCTGGATTCCACTTGGCTCCAAATGCCACGTGGAAACCTGGGACCTGATATGGCTAGTGAAAAGAAACCTATGCCAAATATCACGTAAGACTTAGTTAGCATTAACTGATAAGGGTATAAATCTAATACACCAAGTTTTTGGCTGAGAAACCATAAATATGTATTTGCTAAATTTAGCTAAAACTCAAACTAGGCTTTGTATAATTTGCTCTAATAAATGGATGCTTATTTACTAACCTGAAGGTGTAAAAATGTTCTTATCAACACACATTGTTGCCTGGGTTTACTAATCGAACAGGACTACATTTGTCTTTGCTAGAGGCTTTTAAATTGTAAACCCTGCCAAAACCAAAAATAAAACTAAATATATAAAAAAAAACCCTTTTTATATATAATTTTTAAACAAATTAGGCCAATTTAACATCGATAAAAAAGAAACAAGTATGCAAAAGGGAGATGATTTTTAAAAGGCTGTGGATGTGGGATATGGTTATGGTTGGAGGGGCTAAAGAAAAAGAAAAAGAATTTTTATGTAAAAAAGTATCTGGTATAGTGTATTTTTGTCCTAGAGTAAAATGACTGGCTATTTAAAAAGTAGAAAGTATACGACAAAAACAAAATGTCTGAGTAAGTCTTGATAATGGTTTATGTAGATAAGTTTGTTAAAAGGGTTTTACAATAAAAAAAAAAAGACACTTGAGTGTTCTTACTACAAAATTGTAAAAGGTTTTCTTTGTCCCTTAGATAATTGGTTTAAAAAAT
>NW_007730940.1:21991-23399 GCF_000696425.1 Galeopterus variegatus | reverse complement strand
AATACAACTTATTCAGGAGATATAACCCATGTTGGTTGTGTTAATTGTTCCACTACTAATTATTTAGATCCCTTTTTCCCTCAACAACATTATTTTTTGTTAAGACGATCTTCTTATGTTTTACTTCCTGTAAATGTTTCACAATCCTGGTATGCTGATCCAGGATTCGCCACTTTGCAAAAGTTAGAATATGCTTTGTATCATCCTAAACGTTTTATTGCAACTGTAATTTTAGGAATTTCTGCTTTAATCACTATTATAGGGTCTGTCGCCGCTTCTACTGCTGCTTTGATACAACAAGTTCGTACAGCTGAACATATTAATAATTTCTCTTTAAATGTCTCCACAGCTCTCTTTCAACAAGAAAAGATAGATAGACAATTAGTAGATAGGATTAATGTATTAGAAGAAGCAGTTTTCTTTTTAGGACAAGAGATACAAAACATTAAGGTTCAGCTTACAACTGCTTGTCACCATAATTATAAATGAATTTGTATTACCCCCTTCCTTATAATGATTGTCATGCTTCATGGCAACAGATTCAGATGCATATAAAAGAAATTTAGAATCATTCTACTGTAGGAGTAGATTTAACAAATTTACATCAAAAAATATTCGACCTTTCTCATGCCCAATTACAATCTATAGTCCCCGAGGATGTGGCCAACGGGATATTCCAGTCCCTTCATTCTGCTTTTACGAGTGCTTCCTTTTGGTCTTTGATACATTCAGCTGGTGTGTTCATAATTATAATTATTATTATTATTGTTTGCTTTCCAGTCCTCATCAGATACCTCAGATCCGCAATAAAGACAACACAATGAGAACTCCTCACCCTCAAATTACAAAATAAAAAAGGGGGAGATGGCATGGTCCACAGCATGGCAGAGTCCTGAAAGGAATAGCTTGGGCTGCCCTCTCTGAGTTGGCAAGGCCACCGGAGGGAGAGCTGCCAGCAAGGCTGCAGCTACGAGCACTTGCTACAACCAAAAGGGTTCCTGCCTCGGCTTCGTGGCTTTTGCCTTCTCTTTTGATATTTTGGTTAGTGTGGCAGTTCTCTGAATTCCCAAAAGATTATAAAAATAACACAAATAATTATCCGGTCATTGAACTAAACATTCCTACAGAGGATCTGAGTAAATTGGACAATTCAAAATTATCCCCTTATGATAAATTGACCACACCAACATATGTTCCAAAAGCACCGCTCATGACTAAATATGAGCTGCAGCCTAATGTAAGTTGGCAAACATCATTTACTGGAGATTATATTAATGGCAAGAGAATGGTTGGTATTATTGGGAAATTATATGATTGGGACAAATTAAGTATGTGGGAATGAAACTATAGAACCCCCTTTACTTGGTGGTGTCCAGTTTTAAATAAATCATTAAGAATCAGGTGTTGG
>NW_007730940.1:18839-20957 GCF_000696425.1 Galeopterus variegatus | reverse complement strand
AAAAAAAAAAGCTGACTTCCCTCTCCTTTTTAAATTATTAATTCAAGCTTACTGATGTAATAAAAATAGTACCAAAAACCCCCTACAGAGAAAAATCTAAATAAAAGGCATTGTCTCATGCTCTACTGTGCTCCAGCTGCAACACGCTGACAGCCCTCAGAGAGAGAACATGCATACTGATGCATTGAGTTCTCTGTCTGTGTTTTTCATTTTCATCGACTTCCTCATCCCTCTTTCAAGGACCCCAAACTCTACTGGAGCTGGTCTCCAGCATTTATCTACATGGAGCCTTCTCTCTCTCTCTCTCTCTCTTTTCTTGTTATGGGGTTACTCCTATAACTTATTTTTTCATCAGAAAGAAATCATATACTTACTTTCTTTCGTAGAAAATACTGTGTGACCTAGTAAACTTTTCACAACACATAAAACCACTCCCTTAAAGAGAAATCCTTTTACTTCTCCAAAAACTGTATTCCGCCAAAACATTATTAGTTCCTCCTTCTTCCTGCCCTCAATTGGGTAGGATCAATTCTGACCAAAATATGATTTTATAAAACATCTTCAAACATTCAGGGATGTCACTTTGTGACAAGCCCATACCACATATCTCAACTGAGGCCAGATGTGAACAAAACTCCGTTTGGTTTCTTCTTGCCCAGTCACAAATTCCCCTACTGGACACGTGGGTGCTACTCACTTCCTGTAGCAACAGAGCCCCGCCCACACCTCAGGGGCAGGCACGTGACTCAAGCTGAGCCAATCATATTCCCCACTTCTTGAACAGATGGTCCAATGGGTAGACAGTACGGCTTGAGGTGGGCCAATTGCAGTCCTTGCCTGAGATTTTTCCAAATTTAGCTGGGAGTAGAGAAGCTCGCTTTCTCCTAAACCACCGGATCTGTTAAGATGTGACTGTGGAACGTCCATCTGCCAGACTCCTCCCCCTTTCCTTCTCCCCAGTCCACCTGTCAGCGGGACAGAGAGTCAGGTCCTGAAAGTGAGAAGAGAAGCAAAGGGGCTGGTGGGGAGAAAGGTTCCTGGTGGCATTCAGTGTTAGGTCCAGCTATCCCCCTGGGCAGTGCCCAGCCACCCTTTCCCACACCCTTCCTGCATTTTAACCATATGAATTAAAAAAAAAAAATCCTTGTTTGTTTTCTTTGCTTATTCTAGTTAGTTTTCATCACTTGCAAGTAACAGTTGATATTTATTCTCAGTTGTGGGACTTTCCCTGAATCTTGTGGCATTAGCTGCTCTCAGACTGTGTGGGTGAATTTCCACAGTTATAAAAATTCAAGTTGAATGGTTTGGTGCATAAAGTCATTCATTTATTATGTGCCTACTATGAGCAATTCTAAGCACAACCCCTGCAAATGGAAACTCCACATCCCCTTTCAGGCCATCCACCACCCAAACGATTTCTTAGATTCATAAAGCATCGAACTGAAAGTGAGAGTAAAACTTCATCTTATCCCTTTATGCTATCATTCTACCAGCAAAGTGCATGTGGCACAATCAGTTAGCTGAGGAGCCAGGACTAGGACAGTGTGCTGTCTCTGTAACATTACGTTGAAATCAGCCCCTGGAAAATTGAGATGCTAACTGTTAGGTGATAAACACCTGGGCCAGTGATCTGGGTGAAAGGTAGATGGGAAATAACTTTATTATCTGTGCGATTCTTGTATCAGGGATGAGCATTTGGTGAGCTGGGGGACATATTTTTAGCAGAGGCATCAGGTTTCACATAAATAGTACATGTCTTTGTCAAAGGCCTCGTTTCCCTGTTCTCTGGAGTTGTCTGCTACCGTTTCCACACCCCTGCCTTCACACTCCTATTCAGGAGTGTGAAGAATAGCTGCCAGGCTGGGATAGCTGCTTCTTCCAGGGCAGTGAGAGGTGGGAGCTTTGCCCACTCTCCAGTTTCCTTTCATAGTGACAACCAGAATACTAGGCTGCAGTCCACCGTACAACGTCCCTGGTCATCCTCATGCTGGAGAGGCAGCGCG
Source organism: Galeopterus variegatus (assembly GCF_000696425.1). NCBI lineage: Eukaryota > Metazoa > Chordata > Mammalia > Dermoptera > Cynocephalidae > Galeopterus > Galeopterus variegatus. The sequence goes on along the minus strand of NW_007730940.1, from coordinate 18,954 downwards.
TACAAGTCAACACACCAGCGCTGAGGTTTTCATGTAGGACAAGTGAGGAAGGAAAAAAAAAAAATCTTGGAAAGCAAAGCTCTTCAAGCCTAGTAATCTCTCCCTTCTCTATGGC
>NW_007730940.1:0-18386 GCF_000696425.1 Galeopterus variegatus | reverse complement strand
AAAAAAAAAATCTTGGAAAGCAAAGCTCTTCAAGCCTAGTAATCTCTCCCTTCTCTATGGCTGGGCCGCTTCTGTCCTCTGGGAGAAGTCAGGCTCTGCCAGAAGGGCCTTGGGACATTGGGGCAGGGATGGCTGACCAAGAGTTGCTCAGACATCATGCCATTGGGGCCATTTGTCTCTGTCCTGACCTACTTCCAGGCTGACTCACTGGAGGAAGGGGCTGACTTGAGAATAAAAGAGAGAATGTTTGGCCCCCAGCTCAGGGACCCAGAGAACTCAGGGCTGGACTCTGAGGACTTTGTGAGGATACTTGGATCTTTGTCTTCTTCACAAGGCACACTTTGACTGCTCCTTGTTGTTCCTCAGTGAAATGCTTGAAATGAGAGGGGCCTGGGACTTGTTCCGGAGGATGGCAGAGAAGAAGGGATCAGGGAGAATGCATCCCATCCCAAGGGAAGCTCCAACAATAAGGGAGCAGTTAATGACATGGTTATCAACCTACGGAAACAAGAGAAATGCTGGACAGTGCTCAGAAAAAAGTCAAGCTATAATTTGATGAAAACTTCGTAGAAATGAATGATAATACATGGTTATATTTGAGTAGGAAGTTTACAGTTCATTCATTCCTTTTTGTCTTCTTCTGTTCCAAACTGTCCACCTTTCTGTTTGTGGACCTTGACAAGGACCTTTGCACCTGTTCCCACTTTCCCAAATGCTCTGCCTCCAGCAGTGGCTGGCTTCTCTCATCTTCAAAGGCATCTTCTCTGAGAGTCTTCCCTGACCACCAATTGACAATGTGTCCCCTGCCTCTATTACAGACACATCCAGCTGAAAAACAAAAAACAAACACCCCAGAAATAATTGAATTAAAATTAATTATAAAATACACATTTAGGAGAGGATATCCTCATTTTCAGCTGGGAATATCCAGCACACAGGAGCATAGAAATGTAGATTAAGTATCAGTGTATCTACTCCTGTATTTTTCCAAGCAGTGGTAATCATTAGACCAGGGTGATATAGGGAGAGTGGATGTTATTCTTACGGATGATTGAAATGAAGCATTGTGATTTTATAATTTAATGTGATTTATTGTTATCCAGATGATTTATTCATTCCCATAATTTCACAGCTTGCCACTGGTCTGAACTAATTTACTTTTTAATTTACTTACTTACTCATTTTTTGATGACTGGCCAGTCTGAGGATCCAAACCCTTGACCTTAGTGTTACCAGCACCATGCTCTAACCAAGTGAGCTAACTGGCCAGCCCCGAACTAATTTATTTACCTACATTGTAAAGGGAAACAGGAAATGGACCTTCGTTTCCAGAAGGCTGAAGCCAAGGTGGGTACAAATGACGAGGTTCATTCATTCCATAACCAATTATTGAATGTTTACTCATAAGTAAGCAGTATTGATAAAAGGGGGAATCTCTTGTACTGGAGGAAAGAAAAGTATCTATGTTAGTTAATAGTAATGAAATTAGTTAAGACATAATTTTAGAAAATAACATAGAAATTGATGGGATACTGGAGAGAACACCAGCAGAACTGAAGAAAGTGTTTGTTTTCCGGACCATAGGAGTAGGAGCACGACGGCTGACCACGTGGAGTCCAGGTTTTGGTAAAGGCTGAAATAGGTATACTGTATTTTACTCCTAGTAAAATAGCCATGGCAATGGAACTCTGTCCCGGGATAGTAAGGAAAATGCATGCAAACTAAGTACAGAGTAATAAATAGTGAGGTAACAGGTGGCCTATTTAACTTCACCTTGGTGCTGGGGGAGGTGAAAATCTGCAGACTGGGGATGTGGGGCTCCCCAATGGGTCAAGCACTTGGCCTCCACGTTGCCTTGCCTGTTCTGGTTGTTGCCGTTGCTGGGGAGAGACAGTTGAAGGGAGGAACAGTGGAGTCCTTCTCTTAGTAGATACACTATAGCAGCCTGCTTTTGAATTGCTTTCTCCTTAGCTTGCTATTCCGCAGAAAGTTTGATTCTTCCCAGAGGAGAGAAAGAGTCCAACAGCGTCCTAGTCCTTTCAGGCTGTTATAGCAAAATACCATAGACTGGGTGGCTTATAAACAACCTCTTAGTAGATACACTATAGCAGCCTGCTTTTGAATTGCTTTCTCCTTAGCTTGCTATTCCCCAGAAAGTTTGATTCTTCCCAGAGGAGAGAAGGAGTCCAACAGCGTCCTAGTCCTTTCAGGCTGTTATAGCAAAATACCATAGACTGGGTGGCTTATAAACAATAGACCTTTATTCCTCACCGTTTTGGAGGCTGGGAAGTCCATGATCAAGGTACCAGCAGATTCATTGTCCGAGAGGGCCCATTTCCTGACTCATAAATGGTGCCTTCTTACTGTGTCCTCACCTGGTGAAAGGCAAGAGGGAGCTCTCTCAGGCCTCGCTTACAAGGGCACTGACCCCATTCATGAGGGCCCCACCCTGGTGATCCATCACCTCCCAAAGGCCCCGCCTCCCAATACCATCACATTGGGAGTTAGAATTTCAACATATGAACTTGGAAAGGACACAAACGGTCAGCCCATAGCAAACAGGAAGCCATCGCTTGCCAGGCACTGGGATGGGGACTGGTGACTCACTGGTGAATAGAGTCCCTGCTTCCAAGGAGCTTGTAGTGCAGTGGGAGAGAAAGAAGGGAAGACAGTTCACTTCCATTCAGAGTGGTAAGCGGTCCATGGAGTTGGCAGGAGACAATGTGAGGCCTCACAGGAGCAACCCCATTGAGCTTTGTGTGGTGAGGAAAGCCTCTTAATTTTAGCTAGGTGTCATTTTAGCTTGGACCTGAAAGACAAGTATTATCAGGGGTGGAGGAGAAGAGGATAGTCCGGGGAAAGGATCAGAATTTTCATAGGCCTCAAATGAGGAGACGATGTGTGAGTTTAGGGACCTGGATATGATTCACATGGCTGGAGCACGATGGGCAAGGAGAATGTGGTAAGATAAGCCTGGAGCAGTGGGCAAGGGCCGGGCAGGGAAAGCCTCACATCCGCACTATGATGGGAGTAGCTGGTAGAGATGGACAGGCTGGGGCTGTGAAACAGCAGGGTCCATAAGGATCAGGTCCAGCGGATGGGACCCAGAGCAGAGGCGTGGGGCTGAACTCCCCCAAGAGAGAGAAGGTTCCTCCCTGTGACAAGGGTGAGCACGGGTGCAGTTAGCTTGCGGAAAGAGTAGTGCGAGGCAGGCTGGTAGCACAGCCGGCAGATGACTCTTTTCTCCGTGCAGCAGGAAGTGGTGTACTCTGCTGACCGTGAAGTCTGAGGCACACGGGAAGCTCTAGGAGAGACGCAGGGGGTGGGAATGGAATAGGAATCAGAGCTCCCGAGGAGAACAAAGGATTCCTGGGCCATTTGGAGTCTCGGTTGTGGTTTAGGACGACATATTCACAGGGGCACACTGCCATGTGATCACGGGATGCTCTCCAGTAGGAACAGACACCCAGGGATGGGGCTGGCATTGATTTAGGGCTGGTGCCTTGCTGGGCACACATGACGGAAAGCCGGGGAATGCCAGGTGCAGAGGTCATCCTGAGCACCTATGTTTACTGCTGCTCCCTCATGAAAAACAAACAAACAAAAAATGCTTAAAGGGACTTTTTAAAAAGCGTAAACCCACAAATACAGAAGAAAAAAACATCAGCAGTAAAATCCTGGAAGGTAAAAAGCAGGTATAAAGGGACTAACTAACTTACTTAGCCCTTTATTGCCCCCAAAGAAGACTAGAAGTTTATTTTCTGGAAAGGTAAAAGGACTATACCAGGCAGAGTTGAGAGGAGGAGGACCATGCTGGAAATAGGGAGATGCGCTGAAGCAGAACCCCCCAGGCTTCTTTTACTCAGCTCCCAAATGCTGTCAGACGGGCCTCATCCTCTAGCCAGGGGATCTGACCAGCCCAGAGTAATGACATAATAATGATGCTGGGCAATGGATTGTCCCACAGAATAAAGTAGTTAGGTTATTGCAGGTGAAACCGTAAGAGTAGACAACCATGAAACAGTAGACACTCGAGGAAACATTCTAACTCAAAATATAGATACCAAAATAAACAAAGAAAAGGAAGAATGAAAAAAAAGTTAGAGGAACCGAGATCTGCAGGAGAAGGAAACCTAACATTCTCTAACACTAATACCTTCAGAGATGAAGAGAAGATACTGCAGCCGTGAAACGAAATTAGGAGACATGTGAGTGCCAAGAAGTGGGAGGACCTGGAATTCAGGAGCCATCCCATGGGAGAGAGATAAAGATATTCCTAATATGACAGTGATGATCCCAGGAAAACAGCCATGCCCCGGGACACCCAGCCAGAGTCTAGACGTCACATAGATTTTCCCCAAGGAGTTGAAATTGATAGACCTGAATATCTAAGTGTATTGAAATGTTTAAACCACTGAGATTGCTTTAGTGATAAATACAGAAAAACAAAGTTACAGGGAAAAAAGTTAAATATAAACTTCAAGCAAGATAAAACGTTTGCCAAAAAGACTAAGTCGGAGTAGCCTTACATAGTCACAATCCTGTAAACACTAAATGTGGAACTAAGACAAATCGTCCGTCATAAAACTAATTTGGAGAAGGGAGAGCAAGAAAGAATACTTGAATGGTGCAGGGAGGACAGAATGAGGACGAAGGAGAACTGGGTTCTCATTTCTATAGTGGGATGTCCATAGACGATCCTGAAATTGAAAAAGTAAGAGGAAATAACTATGTCATTTAGAGACACAGAGGTGAATACCAAGAGAATAAGCTCATGGAATCGAAACTGGTTGCTCTAGAGAGTGGGAAATTGGGGTGCTCAGTGGACAGACGACAGTTATTTTCATTACAAGTCATATAACAATTTGGTTCTTTCCCCCTGTGTGCATATATAACTGGAAAAAAACTACAGGAAAAACAGACAAAGGGACGTGGAAGTGTGAGTATTGGTGAAAGGGGCATCAGCGTGACAGATCCCCAAGTCTAGGCAGGACAAGAGAGCAACGCAAGAAGACTGATGGAGGCGAGAGGTGCAGGAGTTCGGGGTGAAGAACGGTCAAATGCAATCTGGAGAGAAGTTTCAAAGACTCCCTACTGTGCCTAAGTCTATGTTCTTTTTATATTCCCATTCTAGATGATTTCGTTACCTTAGGACATTTTCCAAACAGCAGAATTGAGGGTTTCAATGTTGGTAACCAACCTCAGCACATGAATCACATGAAGGCTGTAAGAGAGCTGCTCTCCTTGACAGTAAAGTCCAGAAAGACCTCTGGTGATGATTTAAAAACACACAGAGGTTTGGCCCTCTGTAGTGACTTTGCAATCTTTCCACTTGGCTGGGCTAAACTACCTTTCCTACAACTTGCTTTCTTGAACATTTCTGGCTTGGGTGGTCACCAGGGAGGTTCTTGAGAGATGTGGGAGGCCCAAGGGATGCAGGGGGCGATCTGTAGAGCACACATCAGCGGATGAGCTGCAGATTCACCCACAGGCATGGAGTTCAGCTACGAGCCCAATTGCTCTGCTTTCCCCTGTATCCTACTTCAGTGTCTCCAACTCCTGGGACAGGTATGTGTGTTTATCTCTGTGACCAAGGCCCCAGCTTCTGCAGAGACCCATACCATAAAGGTTACAGACAGTTCTAGTCTGTCTTCCTGGGTGCCAGCTCATGCTGTTGGATTCCAGACTGTTCATGATCTTTCCTTTATGATTGCCTACCCTGGGGGCTTGCAGCTTGAGCATCGAACGTAGAGAAAGCTCTCTGTTATGGGCTGAATATGTTTCCCCAAAACTCATATGTTGAAGCCGTAACCCCTAATGTGACTGTATCTGGAGGTAGGGTCTTTAAGGAAGTAATTAAGGTTAAATGAAGTCATAAGGGTGGGGCCCAGGTCGAACAGATTTCATGTACTTAAAAGAAGAGACACCAGAGCTTGCACACTCTCTCTCTCTCTCTCCCTCTGCACATGCACAGAGGACAGGCCATCTGAGGACACAGAAAGAAGGCTGTCATTTAAAAGCCAGGAAGAGGGCTCTCACCAGAAACTGAATTTGCCAGCACCTTGATCATATACCTCTAGCCTTCAGAAATGAGAAAAACAAATGTCTGTTGTTTAAGCCACCCAGTCTGTGGTATTTTGTGAGGGCAGCCCTAGCAAACTAATACACTCCCCAATTATGTAAGCAAGTCAATTTCCTATAGCAAATCTATCTGTCTATCTACCATCTATCTATATATATTCTAGCAATTCTGCTACTCTGGTTGAACCTTTACCTCCTCCAAGGTGGAAGAATGCTAAGGATCTAGGGTCAAGGAGAACTGTACTTTTCTATCCTGCATTCCTAGAAATTTTTACTTTATAGTGCCTTAAAGAACATTAGAGATGAGAAAATGAATAAAACTAGAGAACACAGAAGACCAGAATAATCTAGTAGGCTCAAATACAAATGTTTTATTAAGCAGCTTGGGCATAGGTAAAAAGAAGCAGACTCTAACAGCTGGTGGAAAAAATAACTGGGAGTTGGAGCTCTGATTTAATATTGAGAGAGAGTTCTGATAAGGACTTAGGTGTAACAATAGAGTGGAAATATGATGTTAAATCAGCATAGGTAAAAATATGTATGTTCTACATACTCAGCCTTGTATCCACTTGTTCCCAAGGCAGACATTGCTAATCAACCACAGCACTCTTTCTTGAGGACCATGCAGTGGGGCCAAGGCTGCCACTCTGCTTCTTTCTCTGGCCAGGATGGCCTGGGCAGAGCACAGTCTAGCAGGGCCTGGAGGTGGGAACTAGGAAATCAGTGACTCTTGGCATCCAGAAAAATTTGCTACCTTATCTCTGAAACATCATTTTTTCCTTTAATGTTCTAGTTTCTCTCCTTATAAAAGCAACAAAACACCAAGTAAACATAAAATAACATTATCAAAAACTAACAATGAATTAGGAAACATAATTTTAAAAACCTTAGTTATAAGAGCAGCAAAACTAAGTTACAAGAGCAGCAAAACTAATGATAACAACAAAAAATGAGCAAGACATTTATGGAGAAAACTATAAAACTTTATTGAAAGATATAAAAACTATCAAAATGGAGAGATAGGGCCGGCCCGGTGGCGCACTGGAGAGTGTGCCTTCTGGGAGCGCGGTGGCACTCCCGCCGAGGGTTTGGATCCCATGTGGAGACCAGTTCCCGCTCACTGGCTGAGTGTGGTGCGGGTGCAACACCGAGGGTTGCGATCCCATTACCGGTCAGTAAAAAAAAGACAAAAAGGAAAAAAAAAATGGAGAGATAGATAACATTTCCATGGATGGCAAGACTCACCAATATAAATTCTCTATTAATCTATATTTTAAATCCATTCGTTATTAGTAGTAATTACTTACACTTGTCAATGATTTATCATATACAATGCACTCTCAAAAGGATTTTTAATTAACATTTAAAAAACGGTTTTAAAATTGATACGGAACATTTAATCTGTGACAAGAGTCATGAAAATTTGAGAAATAAGAACAAGGGGAGGAGAATTAGCTTTTTAGATTCTAAAAATATATCAAAAGGCTGTAGTAATAAAAACAGTGTGGTGTTTGTGCCAGAATAGACAAATAGACTAACAGAACAAAAACATACTAACACAGAAATGGGAATTTGAGAACAAATAAAACTACCTATGACCCATGACTTCAGCATTTCTGGAAAATAGAGAATACCATGAATATCAAATTATCTGTAAGCAGACTGATATTGTAAACCCGAGAGTGTAGAGACCAAGGAGGGGGCATGGGAAACTTTGTGAAAAGATGCAGGAGGGAGTGGAGAGCATGGAAGAAGCACGGACAAAATCACCCCAGAAAGAGAAAACCTAACCCTCAGTGCCCAGTCCTGAGCACAGTTCTGGGATTTGTTGATTCATGGCACTAGCTGTAGGAACAGAGATGGAAAACAAGCATGACCAGAAGAGGCAGCTTTGAAGAAGCATTGCTTCTGGAAAAATATAAAATATACTGAGAAGGGACAATGCCCCTCAGAGATGTGGCAGTAAAATGGGAGAAGGAAGCACGAGTGGGAAATCAAAGATCCTAGAGGAATGAAAGAGAATAACTCACATCAACTCTTTCCATTCCTCCCTGCCCTCCCCAACCAATACCATTGATTAAAGAAGTTGTATTTTCTTTCTTTTTTTTTTTTCCTTTTTGTCTTTTTTCGTGACTGGCAACGGGATTGCAACCCTCGGTGTTGCGCCCGCACCTCGCTCAGCCGGTGAGCAGCCGGTCTGTATGTGGGATCCAAACCCTCGGCGGGAGCGCCGCCACACTCCCAAGCGGATCACTGTAGCAGTGCGCCACCGGGCTGGCCCTAAAGAAGTTGTATTTTCTATACTAACAGAGAAGGCTCACTTGAACTAGGAATGCTATCCACAAAATGTAGTTACTAAAAAAAAAAATCAAACCAACTCTATACAAAGCCACTATAGGAAGAAAAAATGAGAATCATAACATTATAGCTGATGAACATTGTCCTCAAAGAGCTGTGAAGCAGGATAAAACTGTAATGCAACACAGCTTAGAATGAATCAAGTATCCTCAAAGTAGCATTTGGAGGTACTAAAAAACACACAGAAATAGAAACGCAGAGACTAAGAGCAGAAATGTACAAAATAGAGAAAGAGAAAGCGGAGAAAGAAAGAAACCATGAGAACTAAGGAAAGAAATTTAATAAAAAGAAAAACCACCCCAAAATAAGGGACACTGAAGGCAGAAAAACAGCCAAGAGAATAAAAATGAGTTAAGGAAAGAAGTAAAAGTGGGTCAGAGAGAAAGTGTTTGAAATGGAAGTCAATACAATATCCATACGATTTAAGTCCCTGAAAAAGAAACACAAAGCAATGAAATGGAATTACTATCCAAAATTGAAATGCAAGAAACTTTATGGATACAAGAGAAAAAACTTAATTCTACACATTGAAAGGGACTATTGCATATTTTAGAAAATTCACCTAGAATGATCAACCCTAAGACATCTACTATTAGTAAAAGCATTAAACTTAAAAGCAAAGAAAAATATCCTCAAGACTTCAAGACAAAAAGATCGAATTATTTTTAAAGGTAAGAAAATTAGGCAAACAAGAGACTTCTGAGAAGGACCATACAAAGCAAGGCAATGGTGCAGAAGTATTTTCCAAAAACTCAAGGAACGATATGAACCAAAGATTTTAAATCCAGCCAAGTTGTCAAGGATACAAGAAAACAGATTTGAATGTTCAGGAATTCAGGGAATACAGGTGCTCTTCAATTTAAAATGGCGTTACATCCCAATAAACCCACTGAAAGTAGAAAATATCATAAATCGAAAATGTATTTAATGGGCCAACCCTGTGGCTCACTCGGGAGAGTGCGGCACTGGGAGCGCAGCGGCGCTCCCATCGCGGGTTCGGATCCTATATGGGGATGGCTGGTGCACTCACTGGCTGTGCGCGGTGCAGGTGACACTAAGCCAAGGGTTGCGATCCCCTTACCAGTCACAAAAAAAGACAAAAAAAAAAAAAAAGAAAGAAAAGAAAATGTATTTAATACACGTGACCTACTGAACATCACAGCCTACCCTAGCCTACCTTAAATGTGCTCAGAACACTTTTATTAGTCTACAGCTAGGCAAAACCCTCTAACACAAAGCCTGTTTTATTATAAGGCGTTGACTATCTCAGGTAATACATCGACATAAGATATTCAACACTCACCCCATCATATCATTTTGTAGACACAATGGGCTGTGAAAACACAAAATACAATAGCCAAAAGTCTCTGGTAACATAGTACCCTGTAGAGCATCTGCTGTTCACCCTCGTGGTCACGTGGATGACTGGGCACTGCAGTGGCTGCCACTACCCAGCATCACAACAGAGTGTCTTACTCCACATTGCTAACCTGGGAAAAGATCAACATTCAAAATTCTAAGTACAGTTTCTGTTGAATGTGTATCACTTTTGCACCATCATAAAGTCCATAAAAATCATAAGTTAAGCTAGTTTAAGTAGGAGGTCATCTATACTGTGCACATATGTCCTTCCAAAGGAAGCTACACTCCATCAAAAGGTAACTGGGGGTGCCAGCCCGGTGGCACACTGCTACAGTGCGCTGCTTTGGAGTGTGGCGGCGCTCCCGCCGAGGGTTCGGATCCCACGTACAGACCGGTTCCCGCTCACTGGCTGAGCAAGGTGTGGGCACAACACCGAGGGTTGCAATCCCGTTGCCGGTCCCGGTCCGGTATGGGCGCGACACTGAGGGTTGCGATCCGTTGTCGGACACGAAAAAAGACAAAAAAAAAAAAAAGGTAACTGGGGAAATTTTACCAAAAAGGATCTATGAGTAGGGAAGAAAAAGAAAAAAAAAATCTAAAACTAATGGAAAGAGAGAAAAGAAATGAATGTAACTATATCTCAAATGAGTAAAATGACCACACTGAGGGGAATTTATTTCTAACTTTTGAATATGACACTATGGCTACATAGCTTCAGTCTAGAGAAACAACAGAATTGCAAACAAATCCTCAACTCTTCTTAGTAGGTTTGTTTTACAGGGTGGTATGGGTGCAGCAGTTCTGAAACTATTTTATGTCTATTGTAGCACTGAACAAATGAATAAATGTGTTTATTTTGCAGGGACTAGGGAGATATAGAATGGAAAGGAGGTAGAGAAGAGCCCTGCTGGATTTGTATTGTGTGTGTGTGTGTGTGTGTGTGTGTGTGTGTGTGTGTGTGTGTGTGTGTGTGTATCAATTTCTTAGCTCTGTCTGTTGAAAAGCCCCAAAAACAATGTCACCCGTGTAACAGTGAGCACACCTAGAGCACAGACCTTGATTTCTAAATATTATTACTCACAAAATAGAGCTAAGCTCCTTGGAGAAATGACTGATTCAAGGGCTGGGGAAGAGAAAGTACAAAATGAGCCTGAAATATCTTGTTGCTCAGAAAGTAACATGTTCAAATAAATAAATAAATAAGTAAATAGATGAGATTATAAATAAATGAGATTATATCAGAAGGACAAAGGAACAAGCTTGAAGGAGATCCCAGTGGTTAAACCTGAGAAAACTGGGGCATCAGAATAAGTAAGGATAGAATGGTCAGCTGCATAATGGCCTCTAAGGATATCTAGGTTCTACTCTTTGGAACCTGTGACTTTATATGGCAAAAAGGATTTTGAAGAGGTAGTTAAATTAAGGATCTTGAAATGGGAAGATTATCTGGTGGGCCCTAAATGTAATCACAAGTGTCCTTATAAGAATGAGGCAGAGGGAGATTTGACTACATAACAGAAGGGAATGTGTCCACTGAAGCAGGATGCTACGCTGCTGGCTTTGACGATGGAGGAAGGACAACCTGACCATGCAAGGAATGCAGCTCTAGACCCTGGAAAAGACAAGGAAACTGATTCTCCCCTAAGCCCTCCAGAAGGAGAGAGACCCTGCCTGGATTTCAGCCCAGTGAAACTGATTTGGGACTTCTTAACTCCAGGACTGTAAGAAAATAAATGTGTGTTGTTTTAAGCCATCAAATTTGTTACAGCAGCCAGAGGAAACTACTACAGACAGTAATGGATTATAAGTCATAATAAGTTATACATAAAATAGAATTTCATGAGTCCATTGTAATAGAAGATGAGTAGATAGGTAAGTAAATAGACAGATAGAGAGATGATAGAGTGATAATTGAATGAATGAATAAATGAATGTCAGGTAGGTGAGAGGGGGGCTTTTTCTTACAGTAAAAAGCTGTCTAATAAATGTGGAAGGAATGGTGAAAAATCATCATTTTGTAAGCAACATAGTGAAGATTGGTTTAGACAAGAATCATCAATGAATACTCAGTCTAGGGAGATAGTTTGGTGAGAGTCAAGAGAAATAGTAACTGTGCTGTTCATTAGTACATGGATCAAGTGATCAAAATTAACATCACCAAGAAGAACAGGCGGGCATTGTGTACCTCCAGATGTGATGCCCCGAGAAAAACAAAGGATCACTTTTGTAGGACTCTGGGTTGCAAAATCTTTATCTAATTATGAAGAAACATTATACAAAACCAACGAGAGGAACATGTTATAAAATAACTGAAGAGTTCTTCAAAAATGTCAATGTCAAGGAAGACAACCGAAGGTTACAGAACTGTTCAAGATTAAAAGAGACTAAAGAGAAATGCACTGCATGATTCTGGACTGGATCCTGTACTGGAAGGAAAAAGTGCAATTAGGGATATAAAATATTAAGAATATTATAGGGACAAGTAAATAATTGGAATATGGATGGTAGATTAGGTGAAATTATAGCATCGATATTGAATTTCCTAAATTTAATCATGATATTGTGGTTATGTAAAAGAATATTCTTATTCTTTTTTTTAAATTTTATTTTGTCGATATACAATGTGGTTGATTATTGTGGCCATCACCGAAACCTCCCTCCCTCCTCCCTCTCCTCCCTCCCACCCAACAATGTCCTTTCTGTTTGCTTATCGTATCAACTTCAAGTAATTGTAGTTGTTATGTCTTCTTCCCCCCATCCCCTTGTGTGTGTGTGTGTGTGTGTGTGTGTGTGTGAATTTATTTATTTATTTTTAGCTCCCACTTAGGACATACATGCTAAATTACTAACGGATAAAGAGGCAGGATGTCTGCAACCTGTGGAAAACATTTACAACAAATATTGGGGAAAAGTTTAGTATTCTTAAAAATCAATGAGAAAAAACAAATTACCCAATAGAAAAATGAGCATATAATATGCAAAGTAAATAACAAAAAATATACATAAAAATATACTCAACTCTCCTGTAATAAAGGAAAAACAAAACAATGAGATACCATTTTTTACCCATAGATTGGCAAAATGAAAGAGTTTGGAAATATAAAGTGTTGGCACTTAAATAGGAAATGGTGAAAGTGCAAGATAATGTAAGCACTTTTTTTTTTTTTTTTTTTTACTAGTAAGGGGATCGCAACCCTTGGCCCAATGTGGTCAGCACCACGCTCAGCCAGTGAGCGCACCAGCCATCCCTACATAGGATCCAAACCTGCAGCCTTGGCGCTACCTGTGCCGCACTCTCCCGAGTGAGCCACGGGGCCAGCCCGATAATGTTAACACTTTTGAAGAACAACTCTCTTATGACCCACAGGTGCATACAGAGGCAGGTAACAAATGTCTACTGCAGTTATTTTTAAAGTGAAAAATACTGATCTTTAACATCCACAGAGTTGAGGAACGCATGCATGAGTAGTCCAAGTGGAACTGATGACAGCTGGAGCCAACCTACCACCCTGCAGTTCAGGTGCATGTGTGCATTTATGTGTGTATACATACTTATTTAAATATCTGAATTCATTCGTACTAGCCAAAAGATTACTTGTTTTGTTACTGCCGAATTTCCAGTGTTTAGAATAGTATCCGGCACAAAATACATGCTCAGTAAATAGCAGCTGAATGAATGACTAAATCCAAAGAATTACTCCTTTGCAAATCAGTCCGGGAAATAAGTGGATCAAAACATCACAACTAGGGCCGGCCCGGTGGCGCACTGGATAGTGCGCTGCTTGGGAAGCGCGGCGGCGCTCCCACCCGAGGGTTCGGATCCCACATACAGACCGGTTCCCGCTCACTGGCTGAGCGAGGCGCGGGAGCACCACCGAGGGTTGCGATCCCGTTGCCGGTCCCCGGTCCGGTACGGGGGCAACACTGAGGGTTGCGATCCGTTGCCAGACACGGAAAAAGACAAATAAATAAATAAATAAATAAAGTGAAAACTAGAAGCAACATCAATATATACAGGAATATGGATAGAAACCCAAACAAGTTATAGAATATTATATAGTCAATTCAAAATTCAATAAAAATAAATACACTTCTAAACAATGCTATATTATTTTTATGAATCTATCTATATCTAAAGTTACATAAGGGCAAGGAAAATCATCTTAAAGGATACACAGCAAACAAAACTCAGGACGAGCTGAGGAAGAGGATTGCTCAGAGATGACTTCAGTTTTTTGAAAACGGAAATGTATTCCTATATTGCTTGTGTAATTCCCTGCATAATTAAGCATTAATTTTAAAATGTGTGCAGCAGTCCTTACCTTCCCCAGACTATTTATAAATAGATTTTCTTCTCTGTCTTCTAATAAATCCACTACTATAAGCATGGTGGACAAGGGCCAGTTCCTGGAGGACGGTTCCCTCTGTCATTCTGGATTCTATTTTTACTCTTCCCTGGACTTCTGGGCATTTTATTTAAGTCTGTAATATCGTGATTTGGAAATCAAACTCAAGTGAAGACTAAAGAAGAGTATCTCTGAGTTTAAGCAGCTTGGGTATTTACTTCTTACCTGTTCAAATATGTGCATATGAACCTCTTCTGTCTTAATAACTGTAAGGAAATTGGTGAGAAACAACATCAGGGAATCATTGGTGGAGTTTGCATAATTCTGCAGTTTGGCAGCTCTGTTCTCGGGAAACATTTTGAGATTATGATATTTTATCTTCCCAAGCCTGATGACTGGAAAATCTGAGTTTCACATGAGACCACAGATTCTCTTTAAGAATGTATGTGATGACCTGTATAATTCTTGACGGACACAAAATATCCCTAGAGAGTCTACCATAGCACCGCGGAATAGGAAAATTAAAAGGAAACTTACTCATTCTCAAGTTAAATCACCTTGAGGGATTTGTTTATTTTTAATGGAGAAACTGAGGTCCAGAGACAGGAAGTGACTTCTCAAGGTCACAGAGCATTTGGGCACAGTTCTGGACAGTTCCCAAGCCCTGATCACCCTCCACCACATGGCCACTGTATTTGTGAGGTTTTGCATACGTGCCCTCACTTTGCAATTTAGGCACTGGAGTGAATGGAGAAGAGGAAATTTCCTGTTTTCTGTTCTTGAACCTGCCTGCACAAGCCTGGCACTGTGACGTAACATAGCCCAGTCCAATGGGTGTTTCTCCACAGACTTCCCCTGATTAGGAGAGTATGAAGCAGTGGAGGGTCTAGATTGCCAAGGCTGGCGACTGCATCAGGATAAGCAGATGGCAGGGGACCCTGATGAGAGCTGGCCAGATAAAGCATTAGCTTCATTGTCAAGAAAAAATCTAAAAGTTGTGTTTTACTGATGCAACATTCCCCAATCATTAGGAAACTTGTTCCTCGTGCTCCCCAGGGGGCAGGGGAAACGGAGGGAAGGAACTGACACTCCTCAGCCCTCACATGGAGTGTTTTGCTGCTGTTGCTGTTCTGCTCATTCTGAATGACAAAAGTGCTTTGGTGACAAAATTGTAAAATCTGGTCCAAGGCTGACGTATTCAATCTCATGATATAAAAAACATGAAGCTCTACAGTCCCTGAGAGGTAGGAGCTGTCAGCACATTTTACGAAACACCGTAGTCAAGCTTGTGAAGACACTTGCGTGGTGGAGAAAAGCAGTGGTGTGTGTGTGGTCTGGGAACACACCGACCGATGCTCTGACATTTGCTGACACGGTCTGACATTTACTCACTGTTCACTTGCAGTTCTCTGATCTTCAGAATGGCGATAATGTAAGGGTCATCACCATCCTTGGTGGGCTGGAGGAAGGTGACCAGAAAGAGAAGAGAACCAAAACCCATCTTGAAGGATTCCTTTAGAAACCAGGTAGGATGACTTATTTAAAGGACCTAGTCTTTAAGGTATTCATTATGTAGTTAGGACAATTACCATATAGAATCTAGTAGAAGGGCAAAGGCTTTAAATCAGACATTTAAATGTTCATTTATGTCAGTTCCTAGTTATGTGACCTTCAGCAAATTCCTGCCCTTCTCTGAGTTTCCTTTTTGAAAAATGGGGGTTAAAGACCAATATTGCAGTGCTGGTCAAGGTCTTACTCTGAGGACATTAAAGGACCTAGTTCAAAACAAGAGAAGAGTCATCTACTTTCTCTGCAAAGATCAGAGAACTTGGACATCTTAACATCTTTATAGAGTCATTGCCAAACCTGGATGGGTTGAAGGAAAGTTACCAGGAGAAGGGGAAAAGGGTTCTCCAGAGAAACACAACCAATAGCAGATATGCATATATATATTATAAAGAATTGGCTCATGCAATTATTAAGGCTGAGAAGTCCCAGGACCTACAGTAAGTAAGCTGGAGACCCTGCAGAGCTGATGGCATAGTTCCAGTCTAAGTCCAAAGGCCTGAGAACCAGGAGAGCAGGTGGCATAAATTCTGGTCCTAAAGCTGGCAGGCTTGAGACCCAAGAAGAGCCAGTGTTTCAATTTGATTCAAAAGGAAGAAGACCAATATCACAGCTCAAGGCAGTCAGGGAGGAGAAGTTCCCTCTTACATATGAGAGGGTCAACCTTTTTGTTCCATTCAGGCCTTCAACTGATTGATTGAGGCCCACCCACATTAGGGAGAACAATCTGCATTACGCAAGTCTGCAGATTCAAATGGTAATCTCATCTAGAAACACCCTCACAGACACACCCAGAATAATGTTTGATCAAGTATCTGGGCACCCCATGGCCCAGTCAAGTTGTCACATAAAATTAACCATCACAAGAACCCAAACCTATTTTCTCTGAGGGATAGCTAGGGATGTTTAGCTGTCTCATTTGCCAGCTATGGGACTTGCTCTGTGAGACAATTATGTCCACATTATGGGACACAGATTCTAATTCAACATAAGAAAGAACTTTCTAGCATTCAGGGTGGTTGAGAATGAAATGAGCTTTTTTAGGAATGAGTTTTCTCTCACTGGAGATGCACAAACAGAAGCTAAATAATCCCTTGCATAGGAGACTGTCAAGAAGATCAAGTGTCAGGTTCAGGCCTTGAACAACATACTTGACCAGAAGTTTCTTCCAAGCACATGAGTCTATGGCTCTGTGACTTTGTGGAAGTGCTCTGCAAACGTAGGTAGTATTATTATTTGAAATCACACAGGACCAGGAGCTTAGGATATGCTGTCCAGGCAATGACATCCTAGTCTTTCTCTTCCACCACAGTGCTGAGATGGTGACAGTCTCACTCAACAACCACCAGCTGCTCCCCATCATCTAGTGAGTAACACCCAAACTCCTTAGGCTAGCATACAAGGCCTTCCTCTATTAACCCCCAACCTATCCTCACAGCCTGGCTCGCTAGTACTCTTCCATACAGACACTGTGCTGCAGTCCAGGACATGCCTCAGATTTTCAAGGCTTCTATATGTTCTGTTCCTCCTGAAAGGATACACACGAATCCCTCAAGACCGGACTAAGTAATCCTCCTGTGAGTTCCCTAGGACCAGTGCGCTGACCCTCAATCCAGCATGTGCCACACCACATTGCAACTATCTGGTTACTTATGTCTATCACCCAAGTGAACCAGGAGCCCCCTGAGGGTAGGAGCTGTGGCATGCTTGCTGTTGAACCTAATGCCCAGTACATCATCACTGACTCACATATCATTTACTGACTTGAAGTGTGTCTTCCATGAACTCCCTTGCATCTGCAATCTTTTTCTCTGGATTCCTGTGGTACTTTAATCATATCTCTGTAATGCCTTTCATCCATTTATTCGCCTAGCTGATATTGTTTGAATATCTTCCAGGTGCCAAGCCCTATGCTGGGTTTGGTGGTTAGATCTAGAAATAGGATATAATCCCTCAGGAAACTTACATTACAGCAGTCAATACAGAGAATCAAAGAGGCAATGACCCGACAATCTATGGGAGTTATCATAACAATCTCTTTTACTAAACAGAGAGCTCCTGGAGAGCAGGGACCATCCAGGTGTTTTCATCTCTGTAGCTTCTTCATTGCCTAACCCAGTAAATACTATGTAATTGTTGAATGAATAAATAAATATAGGTAATCTTGTACTTTTTCAATAATTGGGTCATAGGATCCTATCTTGCCAAACTATTGAGATCTTAGATAATCCCCAAATTTTGAAATTGCAAAGAACCTCAAAGATCAAGAAGTCCAGTCTCTTCTTTATGATTTTAAGTCCTACAATATCCCTACAATTAATTTCATGAACACAAGTATGAGCTCCTAGGCATGGATGTGTTATTTGAAAATAGGGTGATATTGTTTTTACTGATTTTTTTTCTTTTTTTTTCGTTAAATTTTTATTTTGTCAATATACAATGTATTAGATTATTATGGCCCATCACCGACACCTCCCTCCCTCCTCCCTCTCTCCCCTCCCACCCAAGAATGTCTTTTTCATTTGCTTGTTGTAACAACTTCAAAAAAGTATAGTTGTTATATCTTCTTCCCCCCCCCAGTTTTTTTGAGAGTGTGTATGTGGGTGAATAAGTTTGTTTATTTTTAGCTCCCACCAATGAGTGAGAACATGTGGTATTTCTTTTTCTCTGCCT
>NW_007730939.1:158228-175346 GCF_000696425.1 Galeopterus variegatus | reverse complement strand
TAATCATATACATTGTATATTGACAAAATAAAAATTTAACGAAAAATAAAAAATAAAAAAAAAATAAAAGGGAATCAGAGCATAAAGATTTGGAAAATTTGCAGCCTGGCCATATGGTAGAGAAGTGGAGAGGCAGAGAAAAATGCAAGAGTGAAGCAGATAAACTGTTTGCTATAGACATTAGTTTGGTGATGAGGCAGCCAGATGCTAAGAGCCAAAACAATTAGCAAAAAGCCCTAAAGGCATTTGAGATGTCTGGAAGGGTGCCCCACCCATCACAGGCCCTGAGGCCTAGAAGGACAGTGTTGTCCCAGAGGACAGACCCAGGGTGCAGCTGCCCTTGGGAATCTGCTCCCCACATTCCAACTGCTGTAGCTGGAACAGCCCTGCCTCAGATGGCCCCAAGTATAGTTCATGCAGCAGCTCTGGAGAGTAAAAGCCTGAAACCCAGTGGCATCCACATGGTGTTTGGTCTGCAGGCTTGCAGAATGCCAGAGCTAGAAAGGCTTGGGAGCCTCCACCCAGATATCAGAGGATGTATGGAAAAGCCTGGGGGCCCAGGCAGAGTACTGCCTCAGGGGCAGAGCCACTACAAAGGCAATCTACTAGAGCAATGCTGAGCAGAAATGTGGGGTTGGAGCTGCAGCAGAGAAACCTCATCAACACCATGTCTAGTACAGCCAATGCAGCAGGGCTGCCACCAGGAACCCAGAATTTTAAGTTCACTGGTAATGTGCAACACAGGCCTGGAAAAACTGCAGGCACCAGTGCTGCCCACTGGGCTGTATGTGGCAGAGCTGTGGAAGTGAGGTTGCCCAAGGTTTTGGGGACCCAGATGCCCCATTGTGTCCAAGATGCAGGACTTGAAGTCAAGATTATTTAAGAGCTTTAAGACTTAATGTCTGCCCTGCTGGGTTTCGGACTTGTTTGGGACCTGTTTTTCCTTTCTTCTGGCCTATTCCTCCCTTTTGGAATGGGTATGTATACCCAATGCCTGTTCCACCATTGTATGTTGGCAGTAGATAAATTTGGTTTTGTTTTTTAGGTTCTCAGCTGGAAGGACTTTTGCTTTTGGTCTCAGAAGAGACTTTGGACTTTGGACTTTTAAGTTGGTGCTAGAGCAAGCTAAGACTTTTGGGACTGCTGGGATGGAATGATTGTATTTTATATGTGAGAGTGACATGAGTTTTGTGGTTCCAGGGTGGAATGATACAGTTTGGATGTGTTGTCCCCTCCAAAACTCATGTGGAAATCTGATCCCCAATGTGGTAGGGTTGGAAACTGATTGAGTCATGGGGCCGATCCTCATGAATGGATTAATGCTTTTCCTGGGGGAGGGCGGCATGAGTGAGTTCTTGCTCTTTTAGTTCCCACAAGAGCTGGTTGTTTAAAAGATCCTGGCACCTCCCCTCTCTCTCTTGCTTCCTCCCCCCATGTGATCTGCTTGTACCTGCCAGCTGCCTGCCACTTTCTGCCTTGAGTAGAACCAGCCTGAGACCCATGCCATATGCAGCTGTTCCAGAATCATAAGCCAAATAAATTTCATTTCTTTATTAATCACCCAGTTTCAGGTATTTTGTTATAAGCAATACAAAATGGACTAAGACAATAGATAAGGACTTATTACTGCCATTTTGTTAGATGTGTTCTTGTGGTTTTGCAGATTCATTGTCCTTTTTTTCCTCTCTTGCTGTATTTCATTATGGTTAAGTGATTTTATCCTACAATATGCTTTGATTCCTTACTTCTTATCTTTTATGAGTCTAGTTGTAGCTTTTTATTTTGTGGTTGCAATGAGCCTTATAAAAAACATCTTCTAGTTATACAAGGTTATTTTAAGCAGATAACAAGTGAAGTTTTTTTTTTTTCTTTTTGTCTTTTTTCGTGACCGGCAACGGATCGCAACCCTCAGTGTCGCACCCGTACCGGACCAGGACCAGCAACGGGATCGCAACCCTCGGTTTTGCTCCCGCACCTCGCTCAGCCAGTGAGCGGCCGATCTGTATGTGGGATCCGACCCCTCGGCGGGAGCACCACCACGCTTCCCAAGTGGCGCACTGTAGCAGTGCGCCACCGGGCCGGCCCCTAAGTTAACTTTTATCACATAAAAAACTCTATACTTTTACTCCACTCAGACTTAGAAAGTTTTCTTCTATTATTTTTTTTCAAATAAGCTTTTTACCCCATTTGTCTTTCTTTTTGATCTTCTTGATATCCTAAGACTCAAATATTTGCCCTTTTGAGGATTCCCCATTAATCCTGTAGGATTTCTTCATTCCTTTCATTCTTTTTTATTTTCTCTTTTTTTTTTCTCCTCTTACTATATATTTTCAAATAACTTGGCTTTGAGTTCACAGATTCTTTCTTCTGCTTGATCAATTCTGCTGTTGATGCTCTCTGTTATGTATTTTATGTCACTCATTGTGTTCTTCAGCTCCAGAATTTGTTTGTTTGTTTCATTTTTTTTGTTTTGTTTTGTTTTGTTTTGTTTTCCATTTCAATCTGTCTGTTAAATTTGCAGTTTGGGAGTTTGGGTCATTTATTGTATCCTAATTTCACTTAATTATTTCTTTGGTTTGGTTCTGTTTTGTTTTTGAATTTTGATGAGTTTGTTTAAAACAATTATTTCAAATTTTTTGTCAGGCAATTTATATATCTTATTTCTTTGGTGGCTACTACTGAGAGATTATTGTGTTCTTTTTGTGGTGATATGTCTCCTTTGTTTTATATGTTTCTTGTTACCTTTTTATGTCTGCACATTTGAACAAGTAGGAGCTTATTTCAGTCTTTACAGATGGGCCTTTCCTGGCAACAAGGCCTTTACCAATCAGCCTTTCTAGAGATTGGAGCAGACTGCATGGCATGGTCCAAGGATGGGCTTCTTGTTGGAGTCCTTGGGCAAGCTAACCTGGTGCCTGGGTCAGAAAGAGGTTGGGTCTGGCATGTGAGTGTGCTGGGGTGGGTCTGGCACTAGGGTCCCCTGAATTATGTCTGGAACCTGAGTCCATAGGAGCTGGCCTGAAGCTTGGATGTCCAGGGTTGCCTTGGAGCCTCAGTTCACAGGGTACAATCTGGCACTAGGGTTTACTGGAGTGGAACTGGATGTTAGATCTATTAGAGCAGGCCTGGACCCTTGGTCCTTTGGAGCCTAGAACTACAGGGATCACACTAGAGCCTGGAGCTGCTTGGTGCTCAGCCAGGTATAGAGTCTGAATCTGTGGGGTCTTGTCTGGAGCCTAGGATCTTAGATTTTTCCCTGGTTCCTGGAGTCACTAGGCCTTAGCCTGAAACCTGGGTCTGCTGGTGGAAGCCTGGAGACTGGGTGTGCAAATGCTAGCCTAGATGCTAGGTTCACAAGGACTAACCTGAATCCTGGGGCTTCAGGGTCCTGCCTGGAAACTAGGTACACAGAGGGGCAGTTGTGTTGCCTGGCTCTGTAAGTGCCTGTTCAGCACTAAGATGTACTGGAACAGTCCTGGACTCTGGGTCTGCAGCAGCATGGGGTTGCACAGAGCAGCCTAGAGAGTGGGGCCACAGGGACCAGCATGGCATTGGACCAATCTAGAGCCTGTATCCACTAGTGTCCACTTGGTGCTTAGATCAAGGGTGTTAACCTGGCACCTGGGTGAGCCTGGAGCCTGAACCCATGGGATCTGGCTGGTGCTTGGTAGGCTTGAAACCTGAAGCCATGAAGACAGCTTGGTGCTGGGGCAATGCAGAGCTTTGAACTGCTAGGGTTGGCCTTGTGGTGGTTAGATGTGGGGGGAGTCTGCTGCCTGGGGTTGCTGGAGCTGGCCCAGTGCTGAGGGTCATCTGTAGCCTGGGGTCACTGAGGTCAGCCTGGTTGTGGAGAGGCCTGGAGACCAAGTCCACCACAAAGGCCTGAGACCTGGGGCTACAGGATCTATCTTAGCACAGGGCAGGCCTGGAAGCTCAGTTTGCAGGTACTGGCCTAGAATATAGGGCCATGGAAGTCTGCCCAGCACTGGATTTTAGTGGAGGGGTGGGGGAGTTGTTTAGGGATCTGAGGCAAAGTCCGGTGTTCACTTTCCTCTCTTTCCCCCACACAGAAGGTGTCCCTCTTTCCACACTGTGCTGCCTGGGGTTGAGGGGAGGGTGGCATTGGTAATGTAAAACTATCCTTTCTATCCTCTTCAATGCATCTT
This sequence comes from Galeopterus variegatus, assembly GCF_000696425.1. NCBI lineage: Eukaryota > Metazoa > Chordata > Mammalia > Dermoptera > Cynocephalidae > Galeopterus > Galeopterus variegatus. Next base: position 171,180 of record NW_007730939.1, on the reverse strand, counting down.
TTCTTATTTCTGTGCTACACCCAAATTCTGTAATCTCTCACCTAGTTTCCCTAAGTCTTATGAAGGTATTTTCATGCATGGATAGTTGTTTGAATTGATGTTTCTGCAGGGGCACAAGTGCTGGAGAATACTATTCTGCCAACTCGCTCCCCTTCACCCTAAAGGTTTTTATTAAATCACTAGGTTTTCATTTTTTTATTATGACTAGCATTATATTTTCTTATTGTTATAGCTAACATTGAATATTGAACTACTCTACAGATGTCTCTGCTCACATCTATAATTTATTTTCATAGCAAAAAGTAATTTATGTTCAGCATAGAAGCCTTGAAAAGCACACAAAATTCCACTGAAAAAAAAATCTCCAAACCCCAGTTGTGAATTCACCTTCGAAAGATAACTGTATAATATGAATTTGTTGTGTGCCTGTTTAGTTTTCTTTTTTTCCCTCTCTCTCCATATACGTGTGTGTGGAGTTATAAAAACAGTATCAAATTGTACACATTTAGCCTCTTTGTTTCTTAACATTATCTTGTGAATGTGTCAATGTTTTGTTGTTGCTGTTGTTTTTTCCATTTGGTTTGTATGTCAGTTTTAATGCACTTGTTGTATGTGCCTCCCCAGATTTCCTCGTCCCCAACTGTCCGCTGATGCTCCCCTGCTCATCCTTGGCCACTGCATTGGTAAATGATTCTGTGGGAACCAGCCAGCCACAAACCCAGAATCTCTGGCTTCTCCCACCATTTCCAAACTCAGATGAAGCACACCCAGTACATGGAATCTGGACTCCCTACTGGCTGAAGAAAGAGCCAGGGACACAACCCAGAAGTGTGTGGGAGCTGACTCCCTGGGGGATGAACTTTGATCAGGGGTAATCAAGAGTCAGACTGGGGACAAGAGGGATATTCTTTCTCAACTGTCTCCTCAGATGAAAGCACAATTTTCTGGTACAATGTGTCTGAAGACAAAGAGTGGTTAGTACAGCCACACATCACTCACAATTGCTTTTCATTTTTCTTTGCCTCACTCTCTTTTGCTTCATACTTGCTGACCTGAAATTGTACCTTCAATAAAGATTAGCACATAATTCTAGTCTCAGTGTCTCTTTTCTATGAACTACAGGTTAAGCACCTGCACAGCATTGTATCAAAGGATATACTACTCAGTAATTAATCTCCCATTGTTAAACATTCAGGTGTTTCCAAATACTGCTTATTACGAATAATGCTGTTATAACTATTTTTTACACAAAGATACTTACACATATCTTGAATTATTTTCTTAGGATAAATTCATAGATGTAGAATTTCTAAAAAGTGGTATAAACATTTTTAAGGAGGATTAAAAAAATTTTTAGCAAATCACATCAAAGTACGTTAACTCCAGACTTTATGAGTTAGCAAAGAAATTAGTCAGGAATTGCTGAATGCACATTTGAAATGGGAATCTTGTGTAGCTTAATATGTTAAATGTTAGAAACTATGCAGGGTAATTAGTTGTGAGTTCAATCTCTAGATCTTGACTCATTAAGAAACAGGTAAATTGCAAGGTCTGTAAGAGTCTCTAATATGTTCAGTGGGTTTTCTTTATTTTACAGATAGCACGTATCCTATTTGTACAGGAATATTTTTTCCCCTTCAGGAATTTTTTCTTTGCTGTTTTAAGCACATAGTTTTTGCTTATGTCCTCATTTCATTTATACCTCTCAGTCTTTTGGGAATACATTCAGAAAAAAATGAAGAAATTTTGCTTCTATTCAAAGCTCAGCAAAATTTTACGTGCTCCCCTACCTAGTTAAAGGGAATACGTGTGTGATATTGCAGTTCATTTTATCTCCATAACTTTATTCTGAGAAGGCACAGAATGATTACAAGGGTCAAAGAATTGACATGTGCTTCCAGCACTGTTCACGATAGACCGAATAAATAATACATATGTGCTATTTGGCTCCATTTTGTGATATGTGTTCTCAGACGATAGTAACTAAAACTACCACTATGACAGCAGAGTATGCAAAGTCTGGGAAATTTAAGTGGGCATTCTTATATTTGAAAACATAGGAAACTACTGCTCTAATTCCAAGCCTGAATTCTGTGTTTGTAAGATTTCAGATTCTATCTGTGACCAGTATTCTGCATGTTGTGGCAATGGGAGAATATATTTTTTTTAATTTTGATCAGAATATTTGCTTTCTCCTTGAATTTAAAAGTGAAAAACACATGCTCCAAGCCATTGTGCTAGTGCATATTTATTCTATAATCTTGTAATCTATCCTGATATTCCACATTCCCAAAGTAGTACCATTTAGTGGATAAAATTGAGCTCTAAATTCAAAATTCTTGCTTTCAAATCCTGGATCCACCACTGTGTCACTTTGGCAAATTGCTTAGCATTTCTATTTTTTTCATCCTCTCCTCAATAAAACTGGGATAATAGCCATATCTTTTTCACTGGATTATTATGAGAATTGAATGTGTTAATTTATGTAACTTGGAAGAGTGCCTGGCCCATAGTAACGTACAGTGAAATTTAAAATATATAAAAAATAAAAGTTTTAATCACGTCACACCTAATATCATATTGACTAGATGGATAACATCTGACTTAAATTATGTGACCTTGTACTTTCTCCCAGATTCCAAAAGACATCCAGGTGGAGAAATGAGAGAAAAAGTACTAACACTAATCCATTACCTAACACATTACAAACACTCTGCTATTAATCAGGGCTCTTCCTAAGCCTGTTAATTTCAGATGCTCCACATGATATCATATCATATCATCCTTGTTAAAATGTACCCACATTCCACATTATATAATTTTTGGCTTTTAAGAGATTGAAAGAACTTTTATAATTGCAGCCACAAAATCACTCTCAATTTTCATTTTCTAGTTTTTCAATTGAGAACTCAAAGAGAAAAAATATTTTATGTCTCAGACATTTTAAAGGTCCTTGAAAATCTTTTAGGCTGTAGGTACTCCACCTGAAGTATCTACTGGATATTTCAGTCCTCTTTACACATCATATCTTTACCACCAAAATTAAATTTTTTGTTCTGTTGTTAAGGAAACGGAGGCTTAGACAAGTTAGGAATCTTTACCAATGTCACCTTGGAAAAGCAGTAACCCCAGGGTTGTCCAAGATCAGCACTTTCCTCTACATCATGCAGCCTCTGGAGTTCTCATGTTTCTCAGCTCAAAGTGGGAGAAGGGTCCTGTATGATCACCTGAAGTAAACACATAAACCTCAGAGTTCCTTCTCCCTAAAAATGTAGCATCAGATCAGAACTCTCCAGTTCTAAATCCTTTTTGGCAGAAAGCCCAGATTTCTGGAACTTCATTTACTCTCTTGTCAGGCTGCCCATCAAGACTTAAAGCTCTGTGACTTCATGTGGCTGAAGTCCAAAATTCTTAACATTTCATTTTATCTTTAGTTTAAACACCCTTTTGTTTCTGTTCTTATCAGTTAAATATGTGTTTTATGTCCTGTCTTTTAAGTTTTAAATCCTTTTTCCTTCTTGATATCTTTTCCAGCTATTGGTCAGCCTGGCAGTGAGAAATAGATTATTTTCTGAGTTGACTGAAACAAATTCGGAAATCAGACTCTATGGCCTGGAAATTGAACAGATAAAAGTCATGTGTTATCAGCATCAAAATCATGTAGCACCTACATTTTGGTTCTTTGCCAACTTTTTCTAATGTATTAAAACTATATCTCTTAGGTCCATAAAATGTTTAGTCTGGAAAAAATATTTATCTTATATGCATATGAAGAGGCTATAGGATAATTCATAAATCCATAAATGGAGTCTGATCTTAGCCATCAGAGATGTCAGATATGTATAAGCATATAACATCCACTAACATTTATTGAGAATTTTATAATGCCAAACATAATTCAGAGAACTTTGCATATACTAAGTCACTGGATCCTTTTAACAAACCTAGAAAGTCTCATTCCCATATTATGGAGGAAACTGAGGCACAGAGGGATGGAGTAAGTTGCCTAAATTCACAAAGCAAGTAAGTGGTAGAGTACAAATTTTTTGTTTTATTTTTTTGACTTTTTTTATATTGAACAATCAATTATACACATTTGTAGGGTACATATTTGAATATTAATATCTGTGTATAATATGTGGTTATCAAATCAGGATAATTAGTATACTCATGTTTACAAAACATAATAAAGCTTTATGACCCTTAACCAATTCCTTGCTAACCCCCTTTCCTACTTCTAATAACTATAGTCCTTTTCTCTTTTTTTGAAAGTTCAAAATATTATTGTGATCATTGTTTCTTTCTTTCTGTCTTTTTTTTTCTTTCTTTTCTTTCTTTCTTTCATTTTTTTTTCCTTTGGCTCCCACTTATGACTGAGGACATTCTGTATTTCTCTTTCTGTGCCTTGCTTATTTCACTTAACCTAATTTTCTCTAAGATAATCCATATTTCTGCAAATAGCAGAATTTCATCCTTTTTTATGACCAAAAGTATTCCATTGAATATATGTACCACATTTTCCTTATCTAGTCACCTGTCGATCAACATTTAGGTTGGTTCCAACTCTTGGCTACTGTAAATAGAGCTGCAGTAAACATGAGATTGCAGGTATCCCTTCAGCTTGATGATTTCCACTCCTTTGGGTATATACCCAGCAGTGGAATTGCTGGATCACATGGTAGTTTGATCTGTTGTTGTTTGAAGAAACTCCATACTGTTTTCCATAATGGCTGCACTAATTACAGTCCCACCAACAGTTGTAGGAGGGTTCCCCTTGCTCCACATCCTCGTCAGCATTTGTTATTCTCTGTCTTTTTGATAATAGCCAGTCTAACTGGGGTGAGATGATATCTCAGTGTGGTTTTGATTTGCATTTCCCTGATGTTTAACAGTGTTGAGCATTGTTTCATGTGTCTGTCGGCCATTTGTATATCTTCCTTTGAAAAATGTCTATTCCGCTCTTTTGCCCATTTTTAAATAAGGTTATTTGTTTTCATACTGTTAAGTTGTTTGATTTCTTTGTCTATTCTGGATATCAAGCCCTTGTCAGATGCATAGGTTACAAATATTTTCTCCCACTCTGTAAGTTGTCTTTTTGCTCTGTTAATTGTTTCCTTTGCTGTGAAGAAGCTTTTCAGATTGATATAATCCCATTTGTTTATTTTGTTGTTGTTGTTTGTACTTTGAGGGTCTTATTCATAAAGTCTTTGTCCAGTCCTACATCCTGAAGTGTTTCCTCTATGCTTTATTTTAGGAGTTTTATAGTTTCGGGTCTTATATTTAAGTCTTTAGTCCATTTTGAGTTGATTTTGATATATGGTGACAGGTGAAGTTCTAGTTTTGTTCTTCTACACATGGATGTCCAGTTTTCCCAGCACCATTTATTGAAGAGGCAGTCTTATCCCCAGTGTATGTTCCTGTTGCCTTTTTCAAAGATCAGTTTGCAGTAAGTATGTGGGTTGATTTCTGGGTTCTCTCTCTATTCTGTTCCACTGGTCTGAGTATCTGTTTTTATGCCAGTTCCATGCTGTTTTGGTTACTATAGTTTTCTAGTATAATTTGAAAACAGATAATGTAAAGCCTTCAGCTTTATTTATGTGCTCAAGATTGCTTTGGCTATTTGGGGCTTTTGTTGTTCCTTATGAATCTTAGGATTGTTTTTTCTATTTCTGTGAAGAACGTCATTGGTATTTTGATGGAGGTTACATTGAATCTGTAGACGGCTTTGGGTAGTATGGATAGTTTCACAATGTTAATACTTACCATCAAAAGCATGGAATGTCTTTCTATCTTTTTGTGTCGTCTTTAATTTCTTTCAGCAGTGATTTGTAGTTCTCATTGTACAGATCTTTCATCTCCTTGGTTAAATTGATTCATGGGTATTTCATTTTTTTAGTGACTACTGTGAATGGGCTAGCTTTCTTGATTTCTGTTTCTGCTAGTTCATTATTAGAGTATGAAAATGCTACTGAAATTGCTTTTTGATTCCACAACTTTACTAAAATCATTTATCAGCTCTAAGAATTTTTTTGTAGAATCTTTAGATTTTTCTATATATGGGATTGTGCCATCTCAGACAGGGACAATTTGACTTCATTTTTTCCAATCTGGATGCTCTTTATTTCTTTCTCTTGCCTGATTGCTCTGGCTGGTACTTCCAATACTATGTTAAATAGGAGTAGTAAGAGTGAGCATCTTTGTCCTGTTCCTGTTCTTAAGGGAAAAGCACTCAGCTGTTCCCCATTCAGGATGATATTGGCAGTGGATTTATCATATGTGGCTTTTATTGTGTTGAAATACTTTCCTTCTATACCTAATTTGCTGAGAGTCTTTATAATGAAGGGATGTTCAATTTTGTCAAGTGCCTTTTCTGTGTCTATTGAGATAGTCATATGGTTTTTGTCCTTGATTTTGTTGATGTATATCACATTTATTGACTCATGCATGCTGAACCATCCTTGCATCTCTGGTATGAATCCCACTTGATCATGTTATATAATTTTTTTGATGTGTTGCTTTATTCTAATTGCTAATATTTTGTTGAGGATTTCTGTATCAATATTCATGAAAGATATTGGCCTGTAGTTTTCATATTTGTTGTATCTTTGTCTGGTTTTGGTATCAGGTTAATGCTGGCCTGACAGAATGAGTTTGGGAAAATGTCCTCTTTCAATGTTTTGGAATAGTTTGAAGAGAATTTGTAGTAATTCCTCTAAACTCAGTAAGTTCAGCACCAGCACCCACAACTTTAACCACTAGCAATAGTACCTGTCCTATCTGTGAGAAGGGAATTTAAGGGAAGAAGGGCACATGTGGAAGAGATGCTAATATAATGATGGGGGTGGATAAAGAAAAAGCATTTCTTCTTCTACCACCCAAGCATATGGACTCATATCTGACCCAATAGCAAAAATGGTAGGAACCTTTTCTGGGGTGATTCAATGCAACATCAGGGACAAATTATGTTTGAAGGCAGAGGAAGATATAGAGAAGGAGACATTCCCCCACTTAGGGGTAGAAAAGAAATGATGCAATCTGGTGGCATATGGAGCACTAAGACCCAAATCCTTTGTAGGGATTTTGGTATTTTCACAGTTGACACCATTGGCAATGGCAGCATTAGTCATGCTCTAGTGATTTCCCAGAGAGTACATATAAAATTTAGAAGTCAAAGGAAGAGAAAAAGTAAGTATCCTGTGCCAGCTAGAGACCATAGCTGCCAGACTCATGTGAGCACTACGTAAACTATGAACTGGAAAGGAAGTGCCATATGAACAGTTGTGACCTTGAGTGAGTAAAATCTGGATTATTATTCCTATGTGTAGGTTTGGAAAAACTCAGAATATGAATAAATAGATTTAATCCTATCATAAAACTAGTAGCATCTTTATCAGAACAAAATATAAAAGTATAACCATGGGCTAACAATATAAAAAATAACCAAAATTAAGATTTAACAATCAGCATAATCAGTTGTTTTCATATGGTTCCATATTTGTTGTTGTTGTTTTGCCTCTTAATAATTGTTTTTCTCACTGCCTAGGACTTCTTAGAAGACACTAAAGGCTTTAAAAAATTATGAAAATAAAAACGTTAAAAGGAAAAGTATGAACCAATTCATAGAATATCAGGATCATCCAGTGTATCAGTTGAAATCCACTACTTTAGAACATCCAAAGTTGGAGAAGGGAGCTATTTTTGCTAGGTTTCTTGTTCAGGTCTTAAAACTGTTTTTAATATATACTGATAAGATTCCTGCAAGGAATATATGAAGTGCAGTTAAGAAATGGTGTTGAAAAACATGAATCATTGCACAAAGCTAAGCTTAAAGCTGTAACATGACAGAAAAATTAGAAAGGAAAGGAAATGACAGGAGCATCTGTGCCTCCCATTGAGGACACTTAAGGGGCATGTGTAGGAGAAGCAAGACCAGCAACTAGACCTCTGGACATGTAGCATAGTTTATTGGTTATCTTACAGACAAACTCAATACCAAAGTGAATCATCAGAGTTTACAGTTTCAGTACAAGAAATTATAGTAGACCTATCTGTCAAATGAAGAAAAAATGTGAAAGAAAACAGTACACACAACATCTTTTCTTTCACAAAATGTTTAGTAAACTAAATCCTGGTAAATATGTCTCAAATCTCTTATGTGTCCAGCAGAATAGTATGCCTAAAGGTCCCATGCTAAAGGCTCTTCTCCCATGCCTCCTATATAACAAATTCAACAAGAACAGCCAAATTTTGTCATTTTATACACTAGACTTCCCTGAAAAAATTATTTTGGTGAAAGAATTGAATATGTTAAAAATAATACCAATTTACTTACATAAAGCCATGTAAAAGAGAAATTAAATCTAAAGATGAGAATAAGAGTAGGTTTAATTAATAAAAGCAAAAGCTTGTTTAAAGGTCAATAAATACAGAATCTTTTGGAAATTTGACTTTAAAAAAATAAACACTAACAACATTAAGAATAAAAAGGAGAAAATAGATACAGATATGAGAAATTATTTTATATGTTATTTGTGAATACTATATAAAACTTTACTTCAATAAATTTGAAAATCTAGCTAATGCAACTTTCAAGAAAAATTTAATTGAACAAAATTAATCTAGGCCTGTACATCTTGCCATATACCAAAATCAACTCAAAATGGATTAAAGACTTAAATATAAAACCTGAAACTGCTTTCAAGAAAAATTTAATTGAACAAAATTAATCTAGGCCTGTACATCTTGCCATAAACCAAAATCAACTCAAAATGGATTAAAGACTTAAATATAAGACCTGAAACTATAAAATTCCCAGAAGAAAACATAGAGGAAACACTTCAGGAAGTAGGACTGGGCAAAGACTTTATGAATAAGACCTCAAAAGCACAGGCAACAAAAGAAAAAATAAACAAATGGAATTATATCAAACTAGAAAGCTTCTGCATATCAAAGGAAATAATCAATACGGAAAAGACAACATACAGAATGGGAGAAAATGTTTGTAAACTATACATCCAACAAGGGATTAATTTCCAGCATATACAAGGAACTCAAACAACTTAGTAGGACCAATATCCAGGATATACAAGGAACTCAAACAACCTAATGGTAAAAATAACAATAATAATAATCAGATTAAAAATGGGCGAAGGAGCTGAATAGACATTTCTCAAAGGAAGACATACAAATGGCCAACAGGTACATGACAAAAATGCTCAAGAACACAAATTTATTATTTCACAATCTGTGGGTCAAGGGTCTGGGCATGGGTTAGAAATGTTCTCTGCTCAAGAGCTCACCAGGCTGAAGTCAAGGTGTCAACTAGGATAAATTTTTATCTGAAACTCAGGCTGCTCTTCCAAGCTCATTGGTTGTTGGCAGCATTCAATTCCTTAGACCAATATCCAGGATATACAAGGAACTCAAACAACCTAATGGTAAAAATAACAATAATAATAATCAGATTAAAAACGGGCGAAGGAGCTGAATAGACATTTCTCAAAGGAAGACATACAAATGGCCAACAGGTACATGACAAAAATGCTCAAGAACACAAATTTATTATTTCACAATCTGTGGGTCAAGGGTCTGGGCATGGACTAGAAATGTCCTCTGCTCAAGAGCTCACCAGGCTGAAGTCAAGGTGTCAACTAGGATAAAATTTTATCTGAAACTCAGGCTGCTCTTCCAAGCTCATTGGTTGTTGGCAGCATTCAATTCCTTGCCAGTGTAAGACTGCAGTTCTCTCTTTCTGGCTGGTTATTATCTCGGAACTGTTCTCAGATCCCAGAGGACACCTGCCATGTTTGACCACTCCACAACATATAACTTTGCTCTTCAAGGCCAAGGAAGCAACATCTCTCACTTGAATCTCTCCCTGTGGGAAGACTTAAACCCTCTTCTGTAAGGTTCATCAGATTAAGTTAGGACAAGCCAGAACACTCTCCCTTTTGTTTAACTCAAAGTTAACTGATTAGTGACTGTTAATTACATATGTAGAATCCCCCTTCACCTTTGCCATATAATGAATGTGACCTAATCAAAGACATGACATCCATCACATCCATAGTTTCATCTAAACTCAAAGGGAGAGTATTATGCAGGGCATGAGCACCAGAGAGTGGGAATCTTAAGGGTGATCTTAGAATTTCACCTACCACACTCTCTCAAATACACTATAAGACTAGTGCAATACAGACATCAAAAGCAAATTAAGATAGTGTGTGTACACATATAACACAGAAAAATAACCATAAGCCCAACTCGCTAATATTAACAAAAATTATAAATAAAATATTAGTCATTGAAATCTACTATTGTATTAAAATGATAATACTTCTTGACCAGTTAAGAATTACCCTATGAATAAGAGTATGATTTGACGCTACAGTTATTTGTTAATGTTATTTACTGCATTAACGAACTGAAGAGGAAAAGCCATATGATCTCCTTGGCAGAAAGTTTAAAAGAATTTAATAAAACTCAATGCACAATCCATATTTAAAAAAAGAAAAAATTTAATCCTGAAAACCTTGGGAATAAAATAGAAATTTCTTATGTTTATATTAGGCATGTACCAAAAAAACCTATAGTAAACATCACACTCACTCGTGAAATACAAAAAGTTCTTTTATTATAGTCAGAGAAAAATGACATATGTCTGTCATCACTGTAATTCAATTTTTACTGAAGATCTTAGCAAATAAAATAAAATAAAAAGGCAAAAGTGGGAGAGAGGGAGAGGAGAAGAGGAAAATAAAGGGAAAGGGAGAGAAGGAGAGGAGAGAGAGAAAGAGGAGTTATATAAAAATTAAAAAGCTGCCTCTAAATGGAAAATGCAACAGAAAAATGATAACAGCAGAACCATTAAATACATAGACATAAACCAAATAAGAAGTAAGCAAGTTTTATTTCTGGTAACTAAAAATCATAAAACACTCTTGCCACATAAATAACATTTTAAATTGTCAAAAATATTTTAAATTCTGTCTTTTAAGTAATTTAGCTTCATGAAAACAAGGAAAATATGAGGGTACTTTAAAAAGTTCATAGAAAGACTCGTATTATCTTTCAGTTCTATTTTTCCACAAACTTTTTGTAGTACTCTCATATATCAAGGCCAAGAAAAAAGCAGGAACACAAACCTGCAATGTAGACAAGCACCAAAATCATTCTATACCCCAGAAGACACACAAAAATCCCTAAGACCTAGAAATTAGAAGGGCAGGGGGAGTGGGGATAAAATAGATTCTGGAAGCTGGATCAGAGAACACATCGAATAAACCAGGACTCTAAAAAAACAAGAAGAATCAGTCAGAATCAACAGCAAAGAAAAAGAAAATTTTCTCTCTTAACCTTGTCTCTGAGTGGACATTTACGTGTGTGTGTGTGTGTGTGTGTGTGTGTGTGTGTATACCTACTATATATACAGATTATATTATTATATTTTATATCACATATTATAATCATATGTTATATATTATATATTACACACATATAAGAGGGTACTTCAAAAAGTTCATGGAAAAATAGAATTGAAAGATAATTCGGATTGTCCTATGAACTNGAGTAAAATGCCTTCAAATTTTTGAAAAACAAAATTCTACCTAGATGTCATCTTTTAAAAAATAAGTGCCCAAAGAGGCATTTACTTCTAAAGACTCTCACTAGAGAAACTTTTAAAATAGATATATCAAAAAGAAGAAAAATAAGTTTGGAAGGAATGCCTGAATTCAATGAGGAATGGAGAGTAAAGAAAATAATATGTGGGTAAATATAAACAAGTTTTGACTGAATAAATTTACAATAACAATGTCTATTTTACAGAGTTGAAAAAGTAAAACAATAAAGGTAATTACAACTCTAGAGAACTATTGGATATAAAGCAATGGGAGGTAATTAGAAATGTCACATTCTAAAATCTTTGTGTTATTTAAGAGGAAGGTTAAGACTTTGGCTTATTTTAAATAATAAAAATAATTTTCAAATTTTCAAGGATAAATAATATAAATGGAGAGTGTTATCTTCCATGCAAGTAGAAGAGAAAAAGTGTAACAAAGAAAAAGCCTCATTTACTTCAAAAGAAAACAAGAGTGAAGAAAAAAGAAACACAGAAGAGGCAAGTGTAGCAAATCGTATTTTCCAAAAATGACAACAATTTCTCGCATTGCACGTGCTTTCTGACAGCGTGGCTTTGCCACTTCTCTCTGTGAATCTGGGCTGGCCTTCTGACTTGCTTTCAATGGGTAGAAGTGCTACTGTGTGACTTTAGAGGCTAGGTAAAAAAGATCATACATCTTTCTCTATGGTTTTTGCAATATNTGCCACATAAATAACATTTTAAATTGTCAAAAATATTTTAAATTCTGTCTTTTAAGTAATTGAGCTTCATGAAAACAAGGAAAATATGAGGGTACTTTAAAAAGTTCATGGAAAGACTCGTATTATTTTTCAGTTCTATTTTTCCACAAACTTTTTGTAGTACTCTCATATACCAAGGCCAAGAAAAAAGCAGGAACACAAACCTGCAATGTAGACAAGCACCAAAATCATTCTATACCCCAGAAGACACACAAAAATCCCTAAGACCTAGAAATTAGAAGGGCAGGGGGAGTGGGGATAAAATAGATTCTGGAAGCTGGATCAGAGAACACATCGAATAAACCAGGACTCTAAAAAAACAAGAAGAAGAATCAGTCAGAATTAACAGCAAAGAAAAAGAAAATTTTCTCTCTTAACCTTGTCTCTGAGTGGACATTTACGTGTGTGTGTGTGTGTGTGTGTGTGTGTGTGTGTGTATACCTACTATATATACAGATAATATTATTATATTTTATATCACATATTATAATCATATGTTATATATTATATATTACACACACATATAAGAGTGTACTTCAAAAAGTTCATGGAAAAATAGAATTGAAAGATAATTCGGATTGTCCTATGAACT
>NW_007730939.1:154813-156443 GCF_000696425.1 Galeopterus variegatus | reverse complement strand
GACAACAATTTCTCGCATTGCACGTGCTTTCTGACAGCGTGGCTTTGCCACTTCTCTCTGTGAATCTGGGCTGGCCTTCTGACTTGCTTTCAATGGGTAGAAGTGCTACTGTGTGACTTTAGAGGCTAGGTAAAAAAGATCATACATCTTTCTCTATGGTTTTTGCAATATTAACTCTGGGGGAAGTCAGATGCCATCTTAGTAACCTCCATGCCACACGAAGCTTCTCCAGTCAACAGTCTTAACTATGCCCCAGAGGGAGGCAGAGCAAGATAGCTAACTAGAAGACTGTACCACTCACCTCTCGCACAAAGACAGATAAAGGCACAACTACACTTGGAAGAAAATAACTAAAGGGGAGCACTGGAGCACATCAAAGGACCAACAGGAACACTAGTGAGCACAGAAACTCAGGATAGCCACATAGACAACGGGAGAAAATTCCCAGCCTCTATAACCCCATCCCCCAGCCAGGAGCAGCAAGGACCCAGGGGGAATTTCTGCTTGTAGGGCATAGGTAAGGAAGAGCTGCACCATGGACATCTGCAATCCAAGCTACAAGTGAGCTGCATGGCCCTTGCAGGCTGTGACCCCAGTATGGGGAGCCACTAGGAGCCCATGAACCTGCATTAATCACAGGAGGCTATTCTTCCTGATACCCCCACACCCCAGTCCTAGGCTGCTGCAGCAGTCACCATTTGGGGATTGGAGCTAACACTCAAGTGTATTTTGCCCTGGGGTGCAGTAGCCACAGAATCTCCACAGGCCTGAAGCCCCCTCACCATGCCCAGTCTCTGGCACCAGAGCCCACATGGCATCCTACACCTTGGGAATAGGTGGTCTAGCACAGTGTGGAGACCACTCTCAGGGCAGAGGGAATTGGTGCACACACTTTCCAGAACCAGACAGCCAACCTATCTGGGACTTCTGTCATTGCCAGTGGCCCAGCTTTCTTTAGATGAAAGAAAGTGCACTCTCACAGGGGCACTGAGTCCCACCACAGCTCCAGCATACCCTCCTAAACCCACACAATTGAGCAGGCAAACTATGGAGGGCCTGCCCACCTCTCTTAAAAGCACAGAGCCCCATAAGCAGCTCCAGGGAGCCTGCCCAAGCCTACCCACCCCAGCTGGGAACTGCAGAGGAACCCAGGATCACTCTTGGAGGTATAGAGGCCTGTCCACAACTCCAGTGACCTTGCATGTAGCAACCCACTCCATCTGAGGCGCTGTAGAGTGACCTATTGTCTCTCTGGTGATCTTGCCCAGAGTGGCCCACTCTAGTAGTGAAACTGCAGAGTGCTTGAGCATCTCTTTTGGGGATATAAGGACCCACACACAACCCCAGCAACCTTACACGGTATAGTCCAGTACAGCTGAAGAGCTGAAGAATGACCTATTGTATCTCTCAGGGGCACAGGGCTTGCCCATGACTGCATCAGCCTCACCCAGAGTTGCCCACTTCAGCTGAGCAGCTGCAGAAAGCAGCAGCATCTCTCTTGGGGGCACAGGGACCTGCCCATGACCCTGGTGGCCTATCCAGAGTGGTCCACTCCAACAGTTGTGCTGTAGAGCAAACTAATATCCCTTCTGAAGGTGCAGGGCCCCACCTATTACCCCAGTGACCTTAC
>NW_007730939.1:153937-154773 GCF_000696425.1 Galeopterus variegatus | reverse complement strand
AGAGCAAACTAATATCCCTTCTGAAGGTGCAGGGCCCCACCTATTACCCCAGTGACCTTACTTAGAGCAGCCCACTTCAATGGTAAAGCTGCAGAGTGCTATAGCATCTCTCTTGGAGGCACGAGGGCCTTCCCAAAACTGTAGCAACACCCAGAGTGGCCCACTCCAACTGAGCAACTTCAGAGTGCCCCAACATCTCCCTTGGGTGCACAGGGTTCCACCCCAGTGATCTTGCCCAGTGTCACTCACTTAGGCTAAGGATTTGCAGAGCACCCCAGTTCCTCCTTTGGGGGCACAGGGCTCAGCTTGAATCACCAGTGACCATACCCAGAGTTTCCCACTTCAGCTGATGAACTGCTGAGCAACTCATTGTCTCCTTCAAAGCCCAAGGTCCTAATCTTGATGCTAGCAATCCCACCCAGGGTTGTCCATTTAACCTGAGGAGTCACGGAGCACCCCAGTGCAGCTAACAGGGGCATGGAGTTTTGGCTGTGGCACCACTGAGCCTGCCCAGAGTCACTTACTCCAGCTGAGGAGCAGAGGAGCACTCAATGCTTCTCCCAAGAGCTCAAGAACTCTTCCATAAAATGCAAATCAAAACCACACTGAGATATTATCTCACCCCAGTTAAACTGGCTATTACCAAAATGACAGAAATAACAAATGCGGGCAAGGATGCAGAGAAAGGAGAGCTCTCCTACACTGTTGATGAGACTGTAAATTAGTACAGCCACTATTGAAAACAGTATGGAGGTTTCTCAAACAACTACAGATAGATCTACCATGTGATCCAGCAATCCCACTTCCAGTTATTCCCAAAGGAATGAAAAACATCA
>NW_007730939.1:151074-152572 GCF_000696425.1 Galeopterus variegatus | reverse complement strand
CATGCACTCTCATTTTTATTGAAGCTCTATTTACAATAGCCAAGATATAGGAACAACTTAAATGCCCATTGATGGACAACTGGATAAGGAAAATGTGTTATATATACACTATAGAATACTACGCAGGCATAAAAAAGAAATTTTGCCATTTGCAGCAACATGGATGAGCTTGGAGAAAATTATGTTAAGTGAAATAAGCCAGGCACAGAGGGAAAAATACTGAATGTCCTCACTCATAAGTGGGAGCTAAGAGAGAAAGAAGGAAGGAAAGAAAGACCACAGTGACCACAGTGGTGCTCTGGACTTGAGAGGGTGAGAACATACTTAGGGTTGCTGGGGGGAAAGGGAGAGAGAGTCTGGGGAGAGGTTGGGAGGGGGGCACAGGGAATAATTGCAATTTGTCTTAAAGGGCATACTGATAGTACTGACACAATCATCACATCTTGGGCACAAGTGGTGATGGTCAGGTTAGTACCCCATGATTATGCATAATCAGTTTTTTGAAAAATATCTCATCCATAGATACCTGTGACCCAGCCCAGTGTCATTCACTCCAGCAAGGAAATGCTGAGACCCCCCCCCCACCCCAGTGCTTAAGCCACAGAAGCACTCACAGACAACTTTGGTTTTAAATATAGTCAAAGAAATCACATGGAGTCTACACTACTGCATTCACCCAGAACCAATCCTGAAAGACCCTACCCAAATGTCACTATAGAACACATCTACAGGAAAGAGTCTCTCCCTTCAAAAGCTATTCTGGAGTATTAGAAGAAGCAACTGCTCCACAAGATGTTCAGACATCAATGTAGAGATACAAGAAACATGAAAAAACAGGGAAATATTATACTCCCCAAAGGAAAACAATACTTCTCTTGTACCTGACCTCAAAGAAAAGGAAACCCAGGACATGCCAGAAAAGGAATTCCAAACAATAATCTTAAGGAAACTCAATGAGATGTAAGAAAATACAGATAGACAACACAATGAAATGAGGAAATACAGACAGCACAATGAAATGAGAAAAGCAATTCAGGATCTGAAGGAGAAATCAGAAAAGAGACAGATATAAAAAAGGATGAAGCAGAAATCTTGGTACTGAAAAAATCATTAAATGAAATTTAAAAAGTACAACTGAGAGCTTAAGAAATAGGCTAGATCAAGCAGAAGAAAGAATTTCTAAGTTTACAGACAAGCATTTTGAAATAACCTATTCAGAGGGAAAAAAAATTCTAAAAATCAAGAATACCTGCGGGATCTATGGGACAACTTTAAGCACACAAACATCTATATTATGAGTGCTCTGGGTAGGGAAAATAAGGGAAAAGGCACTGGAAACCTATTCAATAAAATAATAGTTGAAAACTTCTCACGTATTGGGAGAAATATGAACTTCCAGATTGAAGAGGCTCAAAGATCCACAAACAGATTTAACCAATGTAGTCCTCTCCAAGACACATAGTAGTCATATTGTCAAAAGTCAAAAACAAAGAGAGAA
>NW_007730939.1:148852-150177 GCF_000696425.1 Galeopterus variegatus | reverse complement strand
TCCAGCCTTTCTCACCTAGGTATCAGACATGGGAGCGGAGCTATCTTGAGTTCTTCAGTGCAGGCCATGTACCAGATGAGGACTGCTGAGTGACCTCAGTAGACCTCAGAAGGAGCACAAGAATCACCCACCAGCTGAATTTTTTTTATCAACAAAATAGAGGAGATATAAAATTGTTTGTTTTGCACCAGTAAATTTGGGCATAAGTTGCCACTAAAGTAAATGCAAAAAACTAACTGAAATAGGACAAACAGAAAGCAGAAAAGAAGATTGTAGGAGACAATCTGAATACATGAATATGCATCATAAGTAAAATAGACAATTCTCCATTTAAAATATCTAGTCAGACTTGATAAGAAAACAAAAAGTAAAATAAAATTATAATTTTTAATGAGACAAACTTAAACAAGAATAAGGACACAGAATAAGAATGCAGAAACAGTAAAACAATAGGAAAAGTGATTTTAAGTGAATTCTTGCAAAATTTACCCCTCCAAAAGAGCTGCTATGGCTATTTTAATATCAGACCACACAGCCTAAAAAGTTAAAAGCATCTTTAGACAATAAAATCATCCCAATAAAAATAAGAAAAAGTATACCAATTTATCACATGTAATAATATTATATGTACCTAATAGAATAGGTTTATAACATATAGAGCCAAACTTAACAAAACTAAAAGGAGAAATTGCTAATCTCCCCTCAGAATGGGAGATTGTATCATCTCTCTCAATAATTTTAAATGAAGGTGACCAAAAATATCATAAAAATTTAAAATATTTGGACAACATAAATCAATATTAATCCAGTGAATATATATAAAACATTTATAAAACACTGTACCCCAAACTGTATAACACACATCCTTTAAATATATAATATATACATAATATATATATATATATGCTTTTTTTTTTTTTTTTTGGCAGTTGGCTGGTACAGGGATTGAACCCCAGACCTTGGTGTTATCAGCACCATGGTCTAACCAACTGAGCTAACCAGCCAGCCCCAACACATATTATTTTTAAACATACATGGAACATTTACATAAAATGACCAACCACATATAGATTAATGCAATTAAGTGGAAAGTCAATAACAAAAAGATAACTAATATATTTTTCAATTTAGAAGCAAACTTCTCAATAGCATGAGGTCAATAAAAGCATGTATTGGAAATTGGAAAATATGCTAAATTAACAAGAAATACTAAAAAAATACTTATTGTGCATGCAGCTAGAGAAGCATTAATAGAAAAGCTTATAGCCTTGGGTTAAGTGTCCATGTTCAGAAGTTAGATAAAGATAAACTCAAAGAAAGTAAAA
>NW_007730939.1:146063-147958 GCF_000696425.1 Galeopterus variegatus | reverse complement strand
AAAATGAGAAGATAAAAATTCTAGCATAAATTAATTAAACAGAAGGTAAAAAACAAAACTTAGAGGATCAGCAAGGCAAAAACTGGTAGTTTAAAAAGACATAGAATGGATAAATCTCCATCAATATTTGTCAAGAGAAAACGTGATGAGGCACAAACAAATAGCAGAAAGGCAAAAGTGTACAGAAATTCAGATTGCATAACACTGGAATAAGAGAATAGTCAAAAAGTTATGTACCAATAAATTTAATATTGTATGAAATAAACAATGACCTTGAAAATATAATTTCAAAAATTGACTCAGGAAGAACTAGAAACACAAATAGCCCTATAAACATTAAATAAATTAAATTACTGTTTGAAAATACCATATCCAGATAATTTTACAGGGGAATTCTACCATTCAAAGAATAGATAACACTATTTTTTTTAATTTTATTCATTTAACACTTACATAGTGTTCACCAAGTTCTAGGCATTCTTCTAAGTGCTTTTCATATAGTATTTTCATATAGCTTTCATTTAGTCTTCATAACAATTCTACAAGGTAGGTATTATAATTATCCACAATTTATAGATGAAAAGATTTAGACATAGCAAAGTTAAGCAATTTTCTAAAGGCCATACAATTATCAAGTGATGTAGATGGATACAAAACCAGGTAATCTGATCCCAAAAACTGCGTTCTTAACCACCCTGCTACTGTCTCCCTGCTAAGAAAATCATCATGTAAAGATATATTCCAAAAAAGTTTAGTGCAGAATTATTTGCAATAGTAAAACATTAGATACAAAGTAAATTTACAATCATAGGAGAACAGTTAAATAAATTATGAACCATATAATGAATTACACTATGCAACAACTTTAAGTTTTGTTTTTTTTTTCAGGTAGTTAATGAAATGGAAAACATATACTATGTTAAGAAAATAATCAAGATATAAAATTTGTTAATTTAGGGCCGGCCCGGTGGCGCACTGCTATAGTGCGCTGCTTGGGAGCGCAGCGGCACTCCCGCCGAGGGTTCGGATCCCACATACAGACCAGTTCCCGCTCACTGGCTGAGCGAGGGGCGGACGCAGCACTGAGGGTTGCGATCCCGTTGCCGGTCCTGGTCTGGTATGGGCGTGACACTGAGGGTTGCGGTCCGTTGCCGGACACGAAAAAAGACAAAAAGGAAAAAAAAAAATTTATTAATTTATTTTTGGTGGCTGGCAGGTACGGGGATCTGAACCTGTGACCTTGGTGTTATAAAGCTCTGCTCTAACCAATTGCATTAACCAGCCAACCCTAAGATATAAAATTTATTCATCTGTATAAAACAAACTATGTGTTCATGTGCATAAATACTTTAAAATGAGGAAAGAAACTTATCAAAATGCTAAAAGAATTTCTCTTAGGTCAGTAAAAATATGATGTTTTGGGCCGGCCCGGTGGTGCACTGCTACAGTGCGCCACTTGAGAGCGCAGTGGCGCTCCCGCCAAGGGTTCGGATCCCACATACAGACCAGTTCCCGCTCACTGGCTGAGCGAGGTGCGGGAGCAACACTGAGGGTTGCAATCCGTTGCCGGACACGAAAAAAAAAAAGACAAAAAAAAGGGGAAAAAAAAAATATGATGTTTTAAGGTTTTCTTATTTGTATTTTTCTGAAACTTTCCAACTATTACCTTTTTCAAATTCAGAGTAGTTTCCAGAGATATACTGAATGCACTGTATTGGATAAGAATTTCATATTCTTTTTATCACTCTAAAGTCCCCAGCCTAGCATACGTTCTGCACGAAATAACAAGATTAAGAAGAGTTTTCTTTTTATTAACTACTGTTCAGAAACTACGAAATTATTTATTTTTTTCATTCTAGTTTTAAATAATAGACTCAAAATAAAGTCAAAATAAA
>NW_007730939.1:145387-145865 GCF_000696425.1 Galeopterus variegatus | reverse complement strand
AAATTATTTATTTTTTTCATTCTAGTTTTAAATAATAGACTCAAAATAAAGTCAAAATAAATTAATTATGTATTTATTAATTACATTCCCTTACAAATCTGATGAATGGAAGAGAGGGATATATAGAGTGTTGTTAGCAGACACTACTTCTCACTAAAGAATCTTTTAGTCTTGTCAACAAAATAAATTAAGTAAATGAGACTAGCTGGCTGAAAAAATATGGATCTGTGGCATTTAAAAACCATCATTCCAAATTATAGCTATAGAAAGAGTTAGGGAAATAGACAATGACCATTAGAACACCACAGTGGTGACTGCTGCAGGCATGATCCACTACTGGGTGAGAAACTTCAAAGATAAATAGAATACTTGAATGGCCTAAAACTATTTCCCGAAAATACTTTCTAATTACAGTGATGATTTTAGCCTATATCCACAAAGTATTTGATAATCTCCTTTCCAGAAGGCAAAGCTTAAT
>NW_007730939.1:137428-144970 GCF_000696425.1 Galeopterus variegatus | reverse complement strand
TGATTTTAGCCTATATCCACAAAGTATTTGATAATCTCCTTTCCAGAAGGCAAAGCTTAATTCCCCTTGAGTGTGAACTTACTGTGGACTTAGTGACTTAATTCTAAAGAACAGAGTTGTTTCTGGACTAAGCCTGTTAAGAGCTGATGTTCTGTCTCTCTCTATCTCTCTCTGTCTCTGTCTGTCTCTCTGTCTCCTTCTCTATTTTGCTTTTGCTTTAGTTATAACTCTCTTCCCCAGCCCCAGCAACCTTGGAGATCAATTATTCCAAATTGCATAACTACAAGACAAAGAATGGCAATCAGAACCATATAGAATTTTAAATTTAAAAAATGAATCCACATTGTTGTTAAATCAATCAGACGTTTGTGGTTTTCTGTTGCATCAAGAATTATTAATTACACCAGCTAGGATAACCTTTCCTCTCCTCTTTTACTCTGAAAACTGTGACAGAGCTTTATTCCTCTGAATCCACCCTGTCCCATTTTTCTCATTTTTCTCATTTTCCCCTACTCATTCTTGGCATACTTCCTACTCATTCTAAGGTACTCTCTTTATTTTCCTTTATCTTTAATTTGCACCATCATTATAGTTTGTAATATAAAAGGGTCTCTATTTCCATATTGTCTTGGCCAGGTTCTCTAGAAAACAAAATCTAAAGCTTCATGTTAATGCTTTGCTGAGAGGAGCGATCTCAGAGCAGCAAGATTGAGGGGAAAGGAAAGTGAGGCAGAAGAGTAGCAAGGCAATTACATGGCACCTTGCTAAGCTAGTCTTCATGAGGAAATCAAAGCCAGTTTCTCAGTCATGTAGGACATCCCTAGAGAGGCTGTATAGAACCACAGAGCGTGGAAACAATCTGAAGGAGTAAGAAGGATACAGAATTTAACTGACAGCTCATTTCCCTCTCCTGTCTCTCACTGGTCACAGTTGGCCCTGGGAAAGCCAGTTCTCATGCCCCAAAATTTGCTGTTTTACCCGAGACCAGAAACAGGAAGGCATCATATCTTCTGTGTGTCTCATCAGTTCAACTGAGATATCAAAGCTGACGTGGTCCTTGCATGGAAGAGACTGTGCTGGAGCCTGGTTCTCACCTGTGCAAAGATAAGATAGCTAGTGGTGCTAGGAGATAAGGAAAGTATAGGAGAGGTGGCCAGGGATCTCCATCTAACAAGTAGTCCAGGATCAGGGGACATATGGATGGAGCTGAGTAAATCTGGAAAACAGACTGGGCCTGGCACACATGGCATAACTCTGGTTACAATTAATGTGTCATATACTTTCTCAACCATTTATTGGTCTCTAAACTCCTAAGTTGATAAAACCTCAAAAAGCTGCAGAAGGCTGTTATATGAGCTTCTCTGCTTCTTCATGGTAGCCAACTCCTCACTATACACAAAAATCCAAATACCAATGTACAGAAAGATCAAGTTGAAGAATTATAAATGGTCAGTGCAAAATGCATTTAAATGCTGTTAAAAACACATTTATTCCAGATGCCCATTTTCATACTTTACTAGAGAGCCACAAAGGCAGCTGGAAAAGCTCTCCTCAAAAATATATATCCTCAATAATAGGCAATTCAGCATCTTTTGCATGAATACAAAATCTCCCATGCAAATACAGCATCATTTCAATTACTTCCTGGAACTGGCTAACAGTTATCAACAACTCAGACATGACATTTCATTCAAAACCATTGTGGGCTGTGAGTGTCGAGGAACTGGGAAGAAAAAGGCAGAAACTCAGGAAGCCACAGAGACTCAGGAAGCTCACAATTTGCCAACCACTCCAGCCCTGCAGCTGAAGTGCCCTTAATGACAGTGTATTTTTAAACATCTCTACCCAGGTGGCAGAGACAGACAGAGAAAGGGACAATCAGGCCAAGAAATTCATTCAGATGAATTTGTGGTCCACGTCACGTGTTCTCTGTGGTCCATGTCACATGTTTCTCTGTGGACCAGCACTGCGAATTGAGGGAGACAGGGGGGTTACTGCTCAGACTCTTGATTTAGAAATAGAAGAGAAGGCCTGGGCTCCTGCTGCTCCGCTCACTCTTACTCAGCAGGGCGATGATTAGCTGTGCTTTCTTTGAGCCATTCCCTTTTAATGGACCAGCACTGCGAATTGAGGGAGACAGGGGGGTTACTGCTCAGACTCTTGATTTAGAAAGAGAAGAGAAGGCCTGGGCTCCTGCTGCTCCGCTCACTCTTACTCAGCAGGACGATGATTAGCTGTGCTTTCTTTGAGCCATTCCTTTTTAGTATTCTTATGGGCCATTTTCTGTACTCACAATTGGAGCCTGGCTATGGGATAATGTTTGTGTGGGGTACCTGCACTATTGCAAGGTCTGAAGTCTTAGGTAGCTCAGGGCTGAGGGAGGTACACAGTGTGATTTTAGCAGTGAAAGACATCTAGCGACATGATAGACAGAGGAAGTCTTTTGGTGGTATTCCACTCCAACTTTGGGACCTCGGACACATGAGCCGTGTATGTTCTCAGGGAATTTTCTGATGACATAAAGGAAAAAAGGTGCTAATTGGTACATGCCAACTTTGGGTTAGGGAAGCAGGTGCTTAGGTCCAAGAAGTCTTCCCCTTCCTGAGAATGCCAATTCAAAAATTAATAGTCTTCATGAAACTAGAAAGTGGTCACCAGTCCCTGTTTCAGGTTAAGTTTTGTTGTCAGAAAAAAAAAATTGTGAGGAAATGAAGCTATGTTACCTTGGACAAGTTACTCAGTTTCTCTGTAGCTCAGTTTCCTCATCTATAAAATAAGTATAGTGATAATTTCCTCATAAGCTTATTATTAAGATAAGTGAGTTATTATTTATAAAGTGCTTGCCTATAGAAAGTGTTATATAAGGGCTCAATAAAGAAATGAATGAATGAGTGAATAAATAAAGGATCCATGGTGCCTCCTCCCCATTCCAGCTGGGGAAAATAAATACCTCTATCTGCACAATAACCCTCAGTTCTTCTTACCTACATTGGTCCTATGCTAAGGACCCTTCAGTCTACCCAATGAAAGAATCATCTTTGCCCCAGGGTTAGTAACATTTCTATGTCATGACTTGAGTAGGGAGTAATCTGCCAGACACTCTACTCCCCCACACACCTGTCTTTTACTTTAAGTTGGGCCCACATGTTTCTGTCCTACAGGCTCAAACCCAGACTTTCTGGAAACCATTATTCTCTTGATAGGTAGGCATTTAAATACCCCTCATTTCAAAGTGAAATACAGACTTGGCATAAAATTGGTGATCAATAAATCACAAATAAATGAGGGAAAGTATGCTCTGACCTTAATCCCAATGATCTTGTCTGAGATTCTGCTTTACCTAGAATCTAAATACCCATCTTACACAACTGTATGATAACTAACTGTGTCTTCACCACTTCCCACCGTCATCATCTACCCCTACCCTTGTCGCAGGTGATAAGAGATTTGTGCATCTCAGAATTTGTCCAGAACCATTCCTCTTTCTAAGTAAGGCCAGTGGGACAAGACTTCCTGCTCTACCTCCCCAACTTTTCTCACATTACCAAAAGAGCTATCATTAATGTGTTTACGTGAGGGTGGAGTGTTGCTAATTGAGAAAGAAATTAATATTTTTTTATTGAAAGAGCAGTTTTGAACAATTCTATAGCTTATTGCAGTAGACCCCTCCTCTGTAAAGCAAAATAAATTACATCTTTCTTTGAGGTCTCCATAGTACTGTTTACACATTTATCACAACATTTAAATTTCCTGCAGGAACTGTGATTGTGTGTTATTTAGTGTTGTGTCCAATGCATGCAACACATTGCCTCACACTCAAATACTTGTTTGATGTATAGTTGTATAGCTAGAGAAAATCACCTAACACATTTTCCAAAAAATGTGGGGCTCTTTTCTCCTCAGGTTTGATTTAGCCGGAAGCAATAAATATCTTAACCCCTAGGTTTAAAATCCCTGTGTTCATTTTGTTAAAAAGCGACAATGTATTAATTTAAGAACCTTATTCTCTGGCCAGCCAAGCTCATAAAAAATAATTTTATTGAAAAGCAAGGGAGCTGGTGTTTGGAGTGAGAAATACCTGGGTTCCCACCCCAGCTTCACTATTTACTAGCTTTGAGGACTTGCAGAAATTCTGGTCTTTGCTTTCTTTGTCTTTAATATGAAAGTAAAGGTGATAACTTTTGCCTGGGTTCATAGAAAAGATAAAAATAGACCACAGAGTTATAGTAGTCTGAGTCTATATCAGGCACACGGTAGGCAATAAATAGTAGCTGCTGGTATTTTATTTAGTAGTAGTAGTATTGTTTTTTCAAAAGTCTCACGATTTGGCTGGGGAGGATAGAGAAAAGGTGGAATTGGGAGAGGTTGGTCAACAGGTACAAAGCTACATTAGAAAGGAGGAATAAGTTCTGGTGTTCTACTGCCCCGCAGGGTGACTACAGTTAACAATAATGTATTGTATCTTTCACAATAGCTAGAAGAGAGGTTTTTGAAAGTTTCTCCACAAAGAAATGGCAAGGGTGCGAGGTGATAGATATGCTAATTACCCTGATTTGACCATTATACAATGTATACATCTATCAAAACATCACACTGTACCCTATAAATATGTATAATTATTATGTGTCAATTAAAAACAAAATAAAACGTTCAACATAAATAAACAAATACATAAATATTGGAGAACAAATAATAAATATCAGTGACATGAGAGTTATCAAAGACCAACAAACTCACACTCACTTATTTCTGCCTTGCTAATGTTACACTAATGGTACTATGAAGCTGAATTCTAACATTACATATCAGGAAATGAAATTTAATCAACATGCAAAGGCCTCTGACAGAATTAATAATTATGATCAAAAAACCATGAACAACCGATTTTAATGATCAGATAAGGAACTTATTTCCAGCCACCCACTGTGAGAAGCTAATCTTTCTCCACATCCTAATCTACTGACACACAGACTCTGGGCTGAAATAAGCTCTTAATAATGAATAATCTAGCTACGGATATAATTCTGCTGAGCAGAAAATGGAGGATTATAGAATATTTTAGAAAGAATTTGTTTTTCGCTTTCCCCGCTTCCCCATCCTCCCAGATATTTTCCTTTAATACTGTTTTGGACGTTGCTGCCACCTTAAGGATAGATGAGGCTGTGTGCATAAGTGTAGAAAGAGTATTTAGTTCTGTCTCAAAGGAAATGTGCAGGGGAGAGCTATTGGATAATGTAATGTGTAAGGGCAGGGTCCCCCTTATTTGTGATTTCACTTTCCACAGTTTCAGTTATCCACCGTCAACTGTAGTCTGAAAATATTAAGATATTTTGAGAGAGAGAAAGACCACATTCACATAACTTTTATTACAGCCTATTGTTATAACTGTTCTATTTTAGTATTATTTATTGTTGTTAATCTCTTGCTCTGCCTAATTCATAAATGAAACTTTATCATAGGGATGTATTTATAGGAAATAACATAGTAAACATAGCATCTGGTAATCTTTGTGATTTCAGGCATCCACTGAGGGTCTTGAAACGTACGCCTCAAGGATGAAGGGGGGACTATTGTATAACAAAAGCACACAGGACTGGTTGATATTTATATTAAAAACCTCTAAAAGAAACTACCTGCTAATGCTGAATTCATCCCTTCGGGAGTCTTAGAATAAGTGTTAAACTATGTTTAACCATGACCAAGTTATGAATCCATGACCATGGATTCATAACTTCCACAAATGCACCTGCACACACTCACATGCACACATACACACACACTGCACCCCTTCCACTGGGCTTAATGATGAACATTCTCATAATTCCGAGTATTTCACACCAGAATGCAAAGAGTAAGAGCACAGCTTTCTTTGTATTGTTAAGGGATGTCTCAGCTACATTAGGCAGATCAGAAACATTGAGACAAAATCTAGGAAATTATGGTCATGGGCTCATAACGATGCCCATGAGCTAATTGACCTGCTATTCTCTGATATGGAACTTTATGAGCTATATCCGAGAGTAGCTAAAAACAATTTAATGAAAGCAAGATGGGACCCTGGGACTACAGAAACATAGGTATAACTTGGTCCAAGGTTTGATAGAGGGAGTGAAGGGAGAGGAGACTGGAAAGCTGGAAGGGGCCAAGACATGAAGAAACATGTGCTCCATTCTGTACAGCTTAGTGCATCCTGCGGAGGCCAACAGACAATGAAAGATTTGAAACGAAAAAAGAAGAGAAGAGGAGAGCGGAAGAGAGGAGAAGAGGGAAAGAGAAAAAGAAGAAAAGGAATAACACAAAGTAATTCTTTCTTTACTCATCAGTTATTATTGAGCACCTACTATCTGCCAAGCACTATATTATATACAAAGGTGACAGACAGTCTCAGCCTTTGAGAAGCTCAAAATTTCATGAGAATGACAACCAAGCAAAGAGGAAATTTCTCCCAGCCAGACTCAAAAGAAGCTTCTGTCTTACGCTTCTAAGCCATTCTAGCAAGATCAAAGGGTTACCAAAGTTGCCACAGGGCAAGAAGCATCACCTGAGAAAGAAAGTGCAGACATTTGATATTAGTAATAATGAATTGTGAAACTTAAAAAAAAAGAAAGGAAAAAAACTTATCTGAGCTATATTTTTTTAATTGTCAAGCCATGCTGTAACAAAAGATGTGATATTTTTCTATACTCACTATAGAAAATATATAAAATTGTTGTCAAACAAAAGTGGTCAAAAATACACAGCCAAAATATATGCAAAAACACACATTATAGAGATATGCATCAAGCAGATGCACATTATTAACAGTAATAAGATTGTATATTTTTGGACTTCATGATGCTGATGGTATTTTTAAGCTTTTTAATTTTTTTAATTTGTAAGTTATGATTTCTCATTCTAAATATTTGCTTTTGTACCTAATCTTATGTTTGTAATTTTGTATTATTTCTCTTAATGATGATTTCCAAAACTGCTTAAATTTCAGACCCCATAAAACCTGAATCCACCCATGTCCACATGGTACATATTAAAAAACTGAGGATGGAGAAGTTAGGAAAGTAGCCCAAAGTAGCAGAGCTGAAAGTGGAGCCAGGATTTAAACTGAGGAAGTTTGGATCCACTACTTTACATTGCCTTTTGACCTACCACAAAACTTGACTCCAGTATAATTACTGATGTGCATTTTGAAGGACTTTAAAGTGTTTACAAGCCTGTTTTTCTGACCAGAATTTGAACCCCTTGGGGCAGAGTCTACAACTTATCCTTATTTGAATTTCTAGCAATTACTATAATAAAATACAATAAAATCCTCATTAAAAATTTGATTGAAGGGTGAATGCATAAATGAATAAATAAATGAATCCTTTTAATTCTTGTTTTTCAGGTGACACATTCTGATTCTGAGAAGGTCAAACAGGAACTGGCAGCTAGAAAAAGAGACACCTAGGTCTTTGGGCCGGGGATTCCCAATCCTTGGGTTGAGGGCCCCTGAGGAATCAAGACATTAATGCAGAAACCACAGTGTGCAACAGAATCTGTAAATAA
>NW_007730939.1:135298-136939 GCF_000696425.1 Galeopterus variegatus | reverse complement strand
GCCCCTGAGGAATCAAGACATTAATGCAGAAACCACAGTGTGCAACAGAATCTGTAAATAAATCAGTGTCTAATTCCCCTTCTGTGAAGGTGGGCTAATTTTGTGAAAACCAAAAGAGTTCTTTATATCTGGAACAGGCTGGGAACCACTGCTTTCCACTAAAATCCAACATTTTTTTCCCTGTGCCTCTGAACTTGGAAGTCAAAGAGAGATACAGTAGTTTCAGCCCAGGAAAAAGGAGACTGACAAAAAAAGGTTAAGGATGAATCACTGTGTCAAGCAAGGAGACAGTCCGAGATCAATGAATAAAATAAGTTGGTTCCTTGAAGAGAAGAGAAAGTCAAAATCAAGTAAGCAAACAAAAGCATAGACACAGCAGAAGACAGTAAATTAAAGCGACAGAAGCTACAGAAGATGCGATCCTATCTAGAAACATGTTTCAGAATGGTTATATACCACTCTTCTTCATGCCTGACCACTCCAAGTTCTATTCTTAGCCACCTTTGCTAGTTCCAGAACTACTTGTGATATGGACCAGGGAACCAATGGCAGTATCCTCCTTCCAAACAGCTACAACTTCTAGGATCTTCCTTTTAGATCCATAAAAGGCACATGAGATCTGAAGCTGGAATCAGCCAAATACAGTGCAGGGGTACCAAGTTAAACAGCACAGTGGGGAGGAGCCAGACAAGAGAACACCAGGCTGCTGGCACCCAGGGTTCCAGTCTGACTGACAATCTTCCCTGCATCAACTAGCATTAAAGTCAATCAGTGTGGAAAACTGTCAGCCCGGCATGACATTTTAGTTTTATTCTCTAATGCCTTTTTTGTGCATATGTGGGGAAAATAGATAGAAATATGGTTAACTTCTGGTTCTTTTTGATTCAGAGTTTGAGGGATTTTCCAAGTAATGAAAAAGCCTGGCCACCTGGGGCAAAGATATTCACTCAGTGAGCCGAAAAAAAATATTGCTCTGAGAAAAATGAATTGAGAGCTCCTTGAGAAAGGACCTACTACTGAAGACAGTTTCGTTCCTAGAACTACACTCAGCCTAGAAAATAAAGCCGCAAAGAAGCTGCAGGCCTGAAGGTCCTAGGAGGGAGCACAGACTCAGCCATTTGAGAACTATGTGGACATAATTCCCAAGCCTGCGAGGTCTCCTCCTACATCCTGACCCAGACTGGCTGTTGTCAACCTGAATAACACAGAGAGGGTCTCCAAAAATAATAAGTTTATTTGGGAATAAGCATGGCAATGGGAATACGTGTGAGCATATTCATGGAGGTAATGGCAGACAAAGGTGTTTAAAGGAAAACTGAGGAGGATTACATAACTGTATTGAGATAATTCTCCTTGGCTACAAGGATCAGTAACAAGGTTGGACAGGCAGGTGCTGGGCAAATGTCCTTGCAGAAGCAGTTTTTTGTGTAAGGTTGCTGTGGCCTTTGTGCAAAACTGTGGTTTTGGCAGAGGCTTTTGTGACAGCTCTTGTTATCAGGTGATCCTGTGTGAAAAGCCTCCCTTTATGGCCTTCCCCGGCTCCATTTTGCCAGGGTTTGACACTGGTGACTCCATTTTCAATGTGACAACTTTCACAGTGGTATGGGTTGAATTATTGCCCCCCCCCCCCCCCCCCCCACA
>NW_007730939.1:129573-134925 GCF_000696425.1 Galeopterus variegatus | reverse complement strand
CCCCCCCCCCCCGCCCAACAAAAGACATGTAGAGGTCCCAAACCCCTATACCCTGGAATGTGACCTTATTTGGAAATAGGATTGTTGCAGATGTAATTAGTTAAGATGAGGTCGTATTAGAGTAAGGCCGACCCCTAATTTAATACGACCAGTGTCTTTATAAAGAGACAATCATGTGAATACACAAAGACACAGGGAGAACGCTATGTGATGACAACAGCAGAGATTGGAGTTATGCAGCTGCATGGCAAAGAACTCCTAAGATTGCCAACAAACCATCAGAAGCTAGGAAGAGGCAAGAAAGATTTTTCCTATAGTTTTCAGAGAGAGTATGGCCCTGCCAACATCTTAATTTCAGACTTTCAGCCTCCAGAGCTGTGAGACAATAAACTCCTGTTGTGTTAAACCACACAGTTTGTGACACTTTGTTAAGGCAGCCCCAGGAAACTAATGTTGGGGTAAGATAAGATGAGCCTAAATGTCCTGGGCCAGGTGCAGGAGTTAGGAGTAGAATGTCTGGCTGTAGTAAGTAATGTCATATGCTCCCTGTAGATTGAGAAGAAGGAAAGAAGTATCATATGTATGTGTGTGTGTGTTACATATTCTCTTTTTTTTTTTTTTTTTTTAGGTTTTCTCCTAATTAGATACCCTAAATAAACATATGGCAACAATCAGTTGCAAAGAATTAGAAGTTAAAGAGTGGTGACATTTTCCCAAGTGCAATTTCCATTTTTCTTTCTTAAGTCATTTCAAGGCAGCTTAGTACCTTAAGATCATGATTCCAAACAAGAATAATCAAATGGTTTATTGTCAGTGGTCCAACGTGCTGGAGAATAAAGAATACTAGTAATTGTGGGCTTTAGATTTATCAGATCCAGGTTCAATTCCCAACTAAACCAATGACTGGTATGTAACCTCAGGCAAGCTATAAACTTCCTATATCAGTTTTCTTATCTATAGTCAAAGTAATGATGTATAAACAACTGTCTTTTATTCTTGCTCATGCATCAGAAGGTTGTCTAGGTGTTGTCTCATCTAGGCCAGGTGGGACTAGGCTCAGCTTCAAGCTGTAGGTGGGGATCACATTGTCTCCATGTGTCGTGCATCCTCCTTGGACCAGCAGGCTAGCAGGAATGGCAGAAAGGCAGATATGCCAGGGCTTCTTTTGGCCTTGGCTGGTAACTAGCATGCTGTCACTTCTGTTCTCATTCTGTGGGCCACACCAAGTCAAATGGCCAAGACCATTGTCAATGGGTTAGAGAAATGTGTACTATCTCTACTTGTGGGAGAGAGAAGGTGGACACTGAATATTTGCTGAGTAATTCAGATTATTACACTCCCTAAGTATGTTTTCTTACCTGCAAAATGGAGATAATATTAGTATCTTCCCTACAGAGTTGTTGAATTATTTGTCTCCATTCAAAAATTGGAAAATTTCACATAAAGACTCAGATTTTTAATAAATATATAAGTAAATAAATAATCCAGATTACTGGGTCCACCATTCCACCTGGCAATAACTAACTGAAGGTTAAGTGAATTTTGTCCAATTTTGGAAGAATTTGCCACATACCCCATGTTTTCCAACAATTCATACACTAAGTTGCTTATTCAGCATCTGAGCTCATGGACCTAGCTGTACACCCACTCAAGTACGTGTGCAATACTGCTGCTCTAAACCCCCTCTAGCAAATCCCTGCCCTCCAAAAGAACCCTGTGAATGAGTTTGACACTGTGAAGCTAGAGCAAAAGACAAGAATGAAATTGAAAAGTGACTCCTCCAGGAAGATTTCTTCTTTCTGCTGGGCTCCAACATACCTGGTGTAGAGCGAGGGCTGGGTCTCAGCTCACAGATCGCTCAAGCCCGTTGTCCAGACTGGTTCACAAACCATTCACATGCAGGTCTACAAGCTAGATAACCAGAAAAAGGTCCTTGGAGCCTTGTTTGAAGGAAGAATAGTCTTTATCCAGCACACACATGTCTAAGAGATAGGCAGTCCAAAAAGAAACTCAGAAACTCAACTGCTACCAGGAAAGTCCAAAGAAAAACTGAGCAGCTGCCAGCAAAGTAAACATGCTCTATTTTTAGATGCAAGCTCTCTGTCAGCCAGCAACTGCTTCACAAACTAAAGAACACACAATAGCAACAAACTAAAAAGATACATTGGCATGCATGCACACTAACTCTACTCACACACAACTTGTTTACAAGGAATGTGCTGCACCCACCCCCAACTGGAGTTGAGGTGAGGGGGCCAGACTAAACTAGTCTATTTTCCTCACACCTGGTCAAGAAGGATATTCTATTACACAGATCCTTTAGATCCAATAAATCTTTAGCATCCAATTCTCAAAATTATTTTTAAAATTTCAAAATTTAGAGCTCTTCAGAAATCTGCAGTTAACCACTGGGTACTTTGACTTTCTCTTCTCAAACAGGATTTCTGCTGCTATAACCTGAGACACAGGCACAACTAGAAGGTTGAATGCTGGTCACCAAACTTAGCTACACATCAAAAAAAAATAAACAAGGAACATTTTTAGGACCCCACCCATACTGAATCTCCTAGGATGGTATCCCAGAAATCAGACTTTTTTTTTTCCTGGTAATTGTGATGAGCAGGTGTATTAGTCAATTATGTGTTGCTATAACAGAATACCTGAAACTGGGTAATTTATAAAGAAAAAGGGTTTATTTGGCTTACGATTCTGCAACAGGCTGCTGAACCTCAGGCTGCTTCTCCTCATGGTGGAAAGTGGCAGGTAGCTGGCAGTTACAAGCTGATCACATGGCAAGAGGAAGCAAGAGAGAGAGGGAGGAGGTGCCAGGGTCTATTAAACAACCAGCTCTCATGGGAACTAATAGAGCAAGATCTTACTCATTAATCCCCCCTCCCCCAGGGAGAGCATTAATCCATTCATGAGGGGTCCACCCCCATGACCCAAACAGCTTCCAGAACTGCCACACTGGGGATCAGATTTCCACATGAGTTTTGGAGGGGACAACACATCCAAACTCCATCAGCAGGAAAATTTAATAACTATGGGTAAAGATCATCCCAGGGAATGTTATGATGCACAAAAGGCTCAGAGAAAAAAAACAGACAAAGGTTTCTCTTCTCTTCTGTGAGTAGCACAAACAGGCACTGCTTGATCCACCATGCAGCAGAGGTCCCCTTGTCAAATTTTTGAGCTTGGAAAGTGTCGGTGAACAGAACGTTTCCCCATTTTCATAGGACTCTAGGTCGAATGTACTCCTTTGTGAGAGCCTGGGTGGGATTTCTCAAAAAGTAAATAAATGCTAAGTAATTAATTTTCAAACTTCATTTTCCTGCTGTGAGTATTATCCAAAAAAAAAGAGCTATGTTGTAAGATCGTCTGTCACCTAAATAGTGGTGAATTACACATGATAAGATCACAGACCATGACATAGTATGATCTTTGTATACCCAGTGAACCTTTATGCCTGTATACTCATCATTTGATAGTAATAAGTTTTTGAAACTATGATTGCCTTGGTGTTTGAATGTCCTTGGATTTGCATTTGTTACTGGGAAGCCAGCATTCAAATTATATTTTCACAATCTAAGACTTATGACAAGATATATGGCAATGACTTCAACTTCAAAAAGTTAGTAATACTTTATAAAGGTAATAATACAGATACTCAGTCCCTTATCTACAAATCTGAAACTTTCTCAAAAAGTTTCAAAAATCAAAATTTTTTCATAATTCATTTGGCAGCAAAATCTGACCTCAACTGAACTTCTTTTGCAGCAAAACCTGACCTGAACTGATGTGAGGTTATTTACAGTCTTTTATTATCCCACTTTGTATAAATATTTACACATTTTACTGAAGAATAATTCATGTATTTGATTATGGGGTGCTTCTCCACACCTCAAAGAAGGTGTAACATACAGAATACATACCACATTACCTTTATAACCACTGAAAATTTCTATGTTCCTCAACACACCTGGCTCCAGGAGTTTCAAAGAAATTGGAGACCTGGTTTATTGAAATAACTTTTAGTTTTACTTTTGTAAAGTAATCTTAACTTTTTAGAATTGGAAGTCAATCATGTCAATTTGACTACTCATGTAGTCATAAAAATTGTCTGGCATGTGCTCTTCAGTGATGGAGAGATAAACAAATTCATTTTCAGAATCAATAAACCTTAACTGAGTGGCTACTATGAGTAAGGAACTTTAGTCTATGTTCTTACATCTATTATCTTATTTGAGCTATAGCTATACTCTGAGTAAGTGATCCTTAAACCACAATATTAGAAATGAGAAACTGAGGCTCAGTGAGGTTTTGTGACTTGCCCAGGGTCAAACAGCTGATAAGGGACATAGCTAGACTTCAAAGCTAGGTCACCTAATGATAATTTTTGAGATCATTAAGGAGGTGAGCCAATAATTAGATAACACTCACAATACACTAAAAAGCTTTAGGCAGGTGGATATGGATTTCTGTGTTCTGCCTTCACTAAATTTCTGTCTAATCACATGCTCCCATGTCTTAATATATTATATGTGGTCGTCTGCCATCGAATTACCACCACTCTGCTTCCAACCCTCCACTCTCCATACCCCTATTCAAATATCTTAGAGCAAGAAAATAATAGTGCCTTGACTTTAATCACAGTCCAAGAACTTCAATAAACTGTGCAGCTTACTATCAGCCACTCTTTCCCTCTTCTCACTTTAGTTGAAGGAAATTTAAAATTTAAATGACAGACCAGCAGATGTACTTTGACATGGCAATCAAAGCAAATCATAGCCCATTGAGTTTCAAAACCCTTTTCCTAAACTCATGCTCCTGCTATGATTTGAATGCTCATGGCCCCCTAAAATTCATAACCCCCAAGGTAATAGTATTAGAACATGAGAACTTTGGGGAGGTAATTAGGCCATGAGGGTGGAGCCCTCATGAATGGGATTAGTGACAAAAGAGGCTTCAGAGACCTAGCTAGCCTCTTTCACCACATTAGAACACAGTGAGAAGTTGCCATCTATGAGAAAGCAGGTCTTCACCAGACACCAAATCTGCTAGTCCCTTGACCTTGGACTCCCCAGCCTCCAGAATACGAGCAATAAATTTCTGTTGTTTATAAGCCACCCAGTTTATGGTATTTTGTTATAGTAGCCTGAACTATCTAAAACAGCTCCCAATTCAGATTAACCCCTTACTAGAATAAAAAGATTTTATGTCAGTCAATTCTGGGATAGGACCTTTTTGATATTATGGACTAAATTGTGCCCCTCCCCACCCAAATTTATATGCTGCATCATTCTCTCTCTCTCTCTCTCTCTCTCTCTCTCTCTCTCTCTCTCTCTCTCTCTC
>NW_007730939.1:128173-129074 GCF_000696425.1 Galeopterus variegatus | reverse complement strand
CTCTCTCTCTCTCTCTCTCTCTCCCTCCCTCCCTCCCTCCCTCCCTCCTTCCCTCCCTTCCCCCACCCCATGAGAGTACAAGGTGAAAAGGTGGCACTTTGTAAACCAGAAAGAGTGTCTGCCTAAAACCTGACCATGTTGGCACCCTGATCACAGATTTGCAGCCTCCATAACTGTGACAAAATAAATTTCTGTTGTTCAAGCTGCACAGTCTATGGTATTTTGCTATGGCAGCCTGAAAAGACTAAGACATTTGAGATGTCAAAAAACTTAAATATGTCACTAAAACTTATTCCTCCAGTTTAACTGAAACATTGTACCCTTTGATCAATGTCTCTTTCCTCATTTCTCCGCCCACTGCCCCCCCAGCCTCTCCTAACCACCTTTCTACTCTCTCTTTCTATGAGGTTGACTTATTTTAGATTCCTCATATAAGTGAGATCATACAATATTTATCTTTCTATGCCAGGCTTATTTCACTCATACGTTTTAGTGATCTATATTGTACTGCATGGTGACCACAGTTAATAATAATGTAGTGTATATGTCAAAATTGTTAAAAGAATCAATTTTTAACTTTCTCACCACAAAAGTAAATAAGTTTGTGAGATGATGAATATCTTAGCTCGATTTAATCTTTCTACAATGTACATAGAGATCAGAATATCACATAGTACCCAATCAATATACACAATTATTATTTGTACATTAAAAAATAAACTTTTAAAAAACTAAGATATATTGATTTCATTAGAACTTCTTAGATACCTACAACACTAGAAAATATTACATAGGTATATGGCTTTCTAAATTAAAAATAATCATTAAAACAGTAATCATTAAGGCCGGCCCGGTGGCGCACTGGATAGTGCGCCGCTTGGGAAGCGCAGCGGCGCTCCCA
>NW_007730939.1:125759-128132 GCF_000696425.1 Galeopterus variegatus | reverse complement strand
AGGGTTGCGATCCATTGCTGGACACGGAAAAAGACAAAAAGACAAAAAAAAAAAAAAAAAACAGTAATCATTAAGTGCCTACAATTTATTATGTAATTCACATTTTCTCCAATTCCCACTATACCCATCTATTTTACTCTTGTGATACTTCGAGTCTAGATGATTGAGATAGCCATCCAGTGGTGACAAGCCAGTCAGGGGTATGGTGCAGATTCAAACCCGAGTATGTTTGAATTCAAAACCTATCTTCTCTACCCCTATCAATTTTGCCTTTCTATGAAGAAATGAAGCACACGCATTAGGTTTTAATGGAAGTCAGAGGCAGCCTTTACTCTAAGCACAGAAAAAGGTGCTCACCTGGCATAAAAGAAGATTCTTCTCAGCCCAAACTACGTTCATTACTCATGCTTGAAACTTTACCATCATAAATTTACTCCTTTTCATTGAGCATTGCCTATTCCTCACATCTTTTAACTTGCAAAAACTCATGCAGGAATATTAAATGAAGCTCCAAATACTTTGGGTCCAATGTTTGTCTGTTCCATTCAATTAACAAACATTAAACACCTGTTACATCCAAGAGCTTGAGCTAAACTAGCCAGGAATGCAAGGAGACATAAGACACTCTTCTCTAGTCTCTAACAATGTAGAGCTGTCAGCAGCTGAGAGGACGGAGGTGGCCCTTCCGATGTTAATGCACAAGGCACTTTCAGCTAAATCACACACAAAAAAAAAACTAGCATTCACAAATGGGTAAGAAAATGCCCCATCCATTAGGACTCTGTACAAATGTGAGCACATACACGTTAATTTTCATTATTTGAACTTGTTACAATGTGCATGTTCTACTTTGAAAAAATAAAAGTAAAAAAATAGTTAATTGGATCTGAACCTGAACTGAATCTGAATGTCTGTCAGTTGATATTGCTAATTTTATACAAAATCTTTCTAATTTCCTTTTACTTTGACTAGTTTCTACCAAGAAGACAGAACCTTGTATTCCCCCTCATCACTCATTTCTTCAGTTAATTCCATACTCTACAGATCCTTATGAGCACCTGCTATGTACAAGGCCCTGTAGTAGACACAGAGTAGCACTCAAGGATGATTCAAATAAATAATAAAACAGATTTATAAGCAATGTGCTATGAGATCACCCAATAGAAGGAAGGATCGTATCTAGCCAGCATGAGATGCGGCTATTCTTCCTGCCTGCCTGGGATGGAACCCACACCCACCCACGGCATGTCAGTGCAGGACTAGTAGTGAGAGTCATGCAACCAAAATACTAGCAGTATCTCACCTGTCACCCATCACCCATGGCTTTCATCCTACAGTCATTTAGAGAAGACAGGCTTGGGTATGCAGCAAAATAAAGCAAGATGACAATGAAAAATTTCCTGTGTGCACTGTTAAGACAATGTTCCTCCGGGAGCTGAAGCAGGTGGAGACGGTTGTAAGCTGATGCAGGCAGGGAAGGACATTTTCCATTACAATCCAGAGACTCAGGTGTACCCAGACATTGGCTTCTTTAACAGAAGCAGAACTGAGAAGGTTTAGTTTTCATGTTTCCAAGTGCTATTCTCCTGACACTTATTACAAGTCAAGTTGCAATAGAGCACTGCCTCGAGGGAGAATATTCTCTCATTTTGACTGTCATGTGAGAGTGAAGGCGGAGGAAGGAAGCTGTGTGTTCCTCGTGTAAATTTCTTCTCACTTCCTTCATGGCCAAGTCAGAAAAGAACAAGGTCGTAGAAATTGCAAGTGGGCATAGCTGGTGAAAGGACTCCACGTTTTCTGCACAAGCAGTCCACTTACCAGCAATTAATTTCTAAATCCATCATTTAATTATTAGTCCAAAAGGACACCGAAAAGGAACACCACTGCACCATTTACATATTTAATTGGATAAGACTGCTGACTTTCAGATCCTGCAATTAACTGGTCTCAATGTCCCTTTTTCAATACTTAAATGATTCATCTTTTGTATTTGGGTGTCTGCATTCACTCCCTGATATTTTATTTTCCAAAATTAATTGTTCTATTTCAGCATCATTATATGAGCAAGTTGCTGCAAACAAACACACCTCTTGCTGTACTAAATAATAATGATTTCACGAAGAAGCTGTGTAAGGTTCTAGCTAATGAGATATATGTTTATAACTACAAACATCCTATTTTCCCTTTAAATATGAAATCAATTAAGTGAAATGAAATGAACCTGCTCCTTTTTTCCATTTATGTAAGGTCAATAAAGAAGGCATTTCCAACTGAACATAATTTTTGCTTATTTGTTAGCTAATTAAACCAGCATGTCACAAAAAAAAAAAAAAAAGTTTTATAATTCCAGTTAAAATCTAAAAAAGCTACAAA
>NW_007730939.1:103721-125067 GCF_000696425.1 Galeopterus variegatus | reverse complement strand
TTTATTTCTTAATTATTGTATAATTAAGAAATAAACGTCTCTCATTGCCCCACCCCCTCCCATAGATTATCACTGATCCGTATAGTCTACAGATTTTTCTAAGCAAATGTACATAGATGCATACATATAAGTATAAACTGCTTTGCATCCTGATTTTTTAAACAAATATATAATTATGTCTTTCCATGTCAATAAATAAGGGCTTAAATGTGTGTTATCACTTTTAATGGCTACATTATTTTCTACTATATGAAGGAACCATGTTATATTTTAACAAACCCTCTCACTGGACATTGAAGTGGTTTTAATTTTTTTTTCTTTTATTCATTTATTTACTTAACAACTAAGTACAGAGAACCTGTGATGCGCTTGGAATGGTTTCAGGTACAGGGGCTGCAGTCATGAGCAAGAGAGACAGAATTTCTGTCCTCATTAACCTGACAATCTAGAGAGGAAGAGAGTTAATTTTAAAAAGCAGGATAAGGCCATAGAGAAGGACAAGAGATGGCAATGTTTGACAGTCAGGAGATACACACACATTTTATATATGCTTCTTTGTGCATTTGTCCAGTTGCAGAAACTGGAAGGCCTTCATTTTTTGTTATGAAAATTTCCTGCTTTGTAAATGCTAATCCAGATGAGATGGTCCTGACATTTATACATTGCCTTCCAGGTGGGCTGTTACTGTTCATGCCCTAAAAGCTTCTCTGGATCAGGTAGCAATCAGGGGAGATGAGTTTTCCTCTACACCTGACTTTCTGCTGCCTACATGTCAGCTTTTTCACCACCAGCCAGAGGTGCTCCCATATATCCTAGATGGAAGCCCAGAATGCTTCCACAGGCATTTTTCTCTGCTCAGAATAAAAGACTGCATAAGCAGCTAACATATTGCTTCTTATCTGAACACATGCTACTATTAATGAGTTGTGATGGTGGTTGTGGTTAATTTTTGATAGCCACTCACCTGCTGTCCTTGTAAAATATTTGTTTTTCTTTGCTTCCTAGAGGAGCACACTGGAGTACTGCCTCTATTCTTCATCAGCCCAGGCAGGTATCTGAAAAACCAAGCAGCTCAGGATTTTGTGTGCTGTCAAAATCTACAGTGAATTCAAAGATAAATAGTAATGCTGGAGATCAGCAAGGACATGGAGAAGAAAAATCATGGAGCACACTGGAGTACTGCCTCTATTCTTCATCAGCCCAGGCAGGTATCTGAAAAACCAAGCAGCTCAGGATTTTGTGTGCTGTCAAAATCTATAGTGAATTCAAAGATAAATAGTAATGCTGGAGATCAGCAAGGACATGGAGAAGAAAAATCATCTCTGTTAACGTGGATCTAACAATTCTATAATAACCTGTCACTGACTGCTGCTTCAAAACGGCCATCAGCTAGCAGAAAGGGCAGAGAAACTTTTAAACATCACCCAAAAACTGAGTACAAGAGAAGTAAACAAATGACAGCTAAAATTTACTGAGTGCCATCTATGTGCTAGGCATTATTCCACATGCATTACACATAGTAATTCACAACATCCTTTGGAGGGAGGCACTATTATTCCCTACTTTTAGAGATAAGGAGACTAAGTCACAGAAAATTTATTTGTCTACAAGGTGGAGCCAGGCATCAGTTTAGGCAATCTGGCTTCAGAGCTGGCACTCTTAAACACTACTGCACAAGCTCACATGTGTGCGCACACACACAACTCACATCATTCATATATAGACTAGGCACAGACCACATCACACACATGTATATCCCACATATATACATACATCACACAAACACACCACACACACACCTGTCACATACCACATATATCACATACCACACACATGTCACATACCACATTCACTTCACATGCACATGCATACCACACACACATCTCACATGCACACTTACCACACTTATATACATCGCTTACACCACACACACATTCAAACATTCCCCATACGTTCTCAAACTGTGTTAATAACTGAATAGTCAACACCAAGGGTAAATTACTTATAAGAGAATTTCAAGATACATTAAGGTCCATTCCTTCTCCTGTGAGGTAGAGATGGTAGCACAGATCCTTCACCAAGCTGGTTTGAGAAGTACCTCTGATACCAGGGCAAAGGTTTGGTGACATGTCAAAGGAGCTCTACAAAGGTGCTGTTCTACTGTTGACAGGTCTCAGATGAGTTCTGGGTTTAGGAGGACAAGTTGCAGTCAATCTCTCCACTCAGGTGTCTAGCAGCTCACAGCAAGTCTACAGAGCCACTTTCTTTGGACTGGAAATGTGTTCCTAAATCTTCAGCCTTCCATTCAAAGTCTTCAGCTATTATGCCTCCCTGGGACTTTCCCTGCTAATGTTCCCCTGTAGCATGCTGAAGGTCTCTTGTTTTCTTAAAGCACCTTTGCCCGTACCAGATGTGACCTCCTTCTTGTTTTTTCTCACCTGAACCCAAACCATCACTCTGGCCTAGTTCTGCCAGTATCATGAAGTTTTCTCTGACCCCTTTATCCCCCACCAGTCTCTACATCCTCTAAACTTCTACAGCATGTATTATCTGTACCACCTGCTTGGCATTTTGATACATGTGGCAGCACATTGTTAGCTGTGTCAAAAGATAAAAATGCTGTATTATATTCTAGTTGCCTGGAGACCTGGTATCCATTTATTATTCAGTGGCTGTCATTGCTTTAGAGGGATAGCAAAACAGCAATTATTGACTTTGAGGTTCAAAATAGGATTTTGAAACTTGGAAATAAATGGACTCTTAAAAGGAAAGTGCTTTTGATTTGTGAGATACTAGCTTTTTGAGAGAGAAAGAAAAAAGATTTGTTGAGTTCTAAAAGCTTGCCTTTAGCTATTAAGAACTAAGACCCAAAAGATATAATGATAAACATATGTTTATTTGATAAACACAGTTTTAGGATGAATTCATAATGATATAAAAGCAAGTTTTCCTATCCAAAAGAAGGTAAATTGCAATGGCTGAGAAAGGAGGAAAACCAGAGAGGAGCAGTGATAGTTTTAATAGCAGGGTGGTGTTACTACACCCTGCAATCATCAGCCCAAGTCTTGATGAAAACTCCAGAGAGGCTTAGGGACTAGAAAGTAGTTGTGCCTCACCTTCCAGTGGCAGAAGCCTTATATATGTTCCCACTCACAGAAAGCATGGGAGCATTAACATCAAAATGATGGTGCAAAGTGTCTACCATGAGAAGGATTAGGGTCATCTCCATAGGTCTACCAAGGTACCAGAGGGTCACAGGAAATGTGTGCTGATAAGTGTTTCACTTGCTCTCTTGAAAATAAAAATCTCTGATTTTTAGGGTATG
The DNA here is from genome assembly GCF_000696425.1 of Galeopterus variegatus. NCBI lineage: Eukaryota > Metazoa > Chordata > Mammalia > Dermoptera > Cynocephalidae > Galeopterus > Galeopterus variegatus. Next base: position 121,742 of record NW_007730939.1, on the reverse strand, counting down.
GTAGATAAAATAATGGCCACCAAAGGATGCCATGTCCTAATCTCCAGACCCTATAAAAATATTACTTTACAAGGCAAAAGCAACTTTGAAAATGTGATTAAATCAAACCTTGAAATTGTCCCAGATTATCCAGGTGGGCCCAATGTAATCACAGAGTCCTTATAGGAAGGAGGCAGGATTGCAGAGTCAAAAAAGGTGATGAGAAGACAGAATCAGAGAGAGAAAAGCAATGTGACAACAGAGGCTTAGATTAGAGAATGGGAGAGCAATTTGAAGATGATACATTGCTGGATTTGAAGAGGGAGGAAGGAAACATGAGTCAAAGAATGCAGGTGGTCTCTAGAAGCTTGAAAAGCAAGGAATATTCTCCTCTAGAGCTTTCAGAGGAAGCACAGCCTGCTTACATATTGATTACAGAACTTTGACCTCCAGAACTGTAAGATAATAGTTGTGTTGTTTTAAGACATAACATTTGCGGTAATTTGTGACAGAATCAATAGGAAACCAATACAAAGAGATTTCCAATGGAGTGAAGACTCATCAAGTCTAATTTCAAGCTGCCGAAGCAGTGTCACTGAACACAGGATGGGAAGAGATTCATACAGCCAGCCCTTGTGAGCTGGTACAAGCTGGTTCCAGCATACCACTGGCATGGAGAGCATCTGGAATTTCCCACACCTCAAAGAGTCCAGATGGAAGGGACTGGCAGAACTGATGGGATCTTGCTTCCATGATGAGAGAGAATAACAAATATAATATGGAGCCCCAAAGCTGGGGACCATGCACAGGATTACAGGTCGACACCCAAAGACCAAGGTAGCTAAATCACACCCAGCACTGATGGAGGACAGAGAACAGCCACAGGCCAGATACTTCCTGCTCCCTTCCCCATGCCTGTAAGCTGCACCAGCCCACCAACACCTAGGAGACAAAGAGAGCAAAAAACACTGAAATGGCTGATTTGAATTACTAAATTGACCAAATTTAAATCCTGATTTGACTGATGAATAATTGACATGACTGGGTTACCTAAAAGATGACTTTAATTGTTTCTTGATCCCAGAGAGAATGGGGGTGGCTCAAAACAAAAATTAAAATTGGTTTGGGGATCTAAGAAATTGATATCCACTATCTGAATTATCTCTTCCAAGGAATTCATAAACACCTTAGGAAAATTCAAGTCTTCTATCTATCCTTTTACTATTGAATCTTAAAGTGTGTCACAATATTGGCTAATAGAAATCATATCAGAATTAGCAAGGTGGTCCTTTCAGCATGGCTCTCCACCTTGGCTGCACTTTGGAATCATTTGGATAGCTTTACAATGCATTGATGCCTGGGTCCCAAAGATTCTGATTTAATTGGTCTAGAGTGCATCCTAGGCATTGGGGTTTTCTAAAGTTCCCCTAGAAGATCCCATTGTGCAGCCAAAGTTGAAATCTACTGCTCAAGCATACTGCTCCTCCTGGAGACAGTTTTAGAATCAAATTAGCACAAGTTTAGGTGATGACTTCACATACTTCCAGTGTGACCCTGGATAAATGACTTAAGTTCTCTGTACCTCAATTTTCTCACCTATAAATGTACTAATAATATTTAAGTAGAGGGTATTGAGAAAATAACATGCATACAGAGTCTTGCGCATGATGTGTATTCATGTTTGCTAATGGGCATTGTTGTATGACATGTTAGAGACTGACTGTGGATCATCTTTCTTCAGTCACTGGATATCCCTGCTTATAGGAAATCAACAAAGGCTTCCCATGAATCTAGAATGAAAATATTAAAACATAAATCTTTCTTCTTATGTAGTTGTCCCATTTGGAAAATAAAAAGTACAAATGGAACTTCATGACTTGCTAATGTATCAGAGAGGAAAGCGCCTTCTAGAAGCTTAGAAAATCATGTCAAAAAGCCCCCAAGCCTCAATCTCATTATGCACCAAATGAGTTTTTTCTAAGGTAAAGGTGATAATGTGTTCTCAGGTTTCTGAATATCAAATATATGAGGGCACTTAGGGACCTCTCAAGCACATATTTAAAGGATAAAAATCTTTTCATACTTAAAGAATCCACTTACTATTCAACAAAGTTGATTACAAAATAAGACAAATGGAATTATTCTGCCTCAGAGGTGCTGTATAAAAAAATATACATGTATATATACCAAAGTAGTTGAGAAAGATTAAAAGTTGAAAGAAGATACAGTACAGAAGTTATAAATGAATTCTCCAGAGATAGTCCTTGTTACTGTTTCTCATTAACAGAATGACTCAATACAGCAAGGGAAAGATGAAAGGGACATGTCTACCAAAGAGAGTGAAATGTTTAAATGCAGAGGCTCTAGAACCAAATCTAGGTTCTATCCTACATCTGTCCCTTATTTAATTTCCATGTGCATTGGTTTCCTCATGGATAAAATCCAGATAATGGTAGTACCTATATCAAGTGGCTGTGGGGAGGATCCAACAGATTATAGAAAGAAAGTGTTTCGTGCAATATTTGATACATTATACAGTATTAATAAGTGTTAGCTACTCTTCTTATTGAAAATATTTATAAAGAATACACTAGAGCTGTGTTGTCCAATAAAGTATCTCATATCCATGTGTGGCCATTTAAATTTAAATGTAGACTAATAAAAATTAAATCAAATTATACATTCAGTTACTTAGTTGCACTAACCATGTTGCAGGTGCTCAGCAGTCACATGTGGCTAGTGGCCACCATAATGCAGAGGCATATTTCCATCATTGTAGATATCAAAGTCTCTATTTCAAGTAACATATGGGAACTCTGTAACCTCTCTCATTTGGTTGAAAGTGAAAAACAAGTCTTTCCCTTTGGTGCCCCACTGGCGAGGAAAATGCGCAAGACAGTGACATTCCACCCCCAAGAAATCCTCTCTCTCAAAACCATTTGCCCCTCTATACTTTTTTTAATGATTATTTTTTTATCACAACATAATTGATTGTCCACATCTGTGGAGTACAGCATTGAATAGCAATACCTGTGTGCAATATGTGATGCTCAAATCAGGATAATTAGTATATCCAACATTACACAATGTAATCATTTTTCGTGGCTCTTCATCAATTTCTAGATGACCCCTCCACCATCCCTCTTTCCCATCTCTGGTGGCCTCAGTTCTGTTCTCTCCTTTTGAAAGTTCAATGTATTACTGTATTGTTTCTCTCTCTCTCTCTCTCTCTCTCTCTCTCTCTCTCTCTCTCTCTCTCTCTCTCGTCTTTTTTTAGCTCCCACTTATGACTGAGGACATGTAGTATTTGTCTTTCTGTGCCTGGCTGATTTCACTAAACAAATTTTCTCCAAGTTCATCCATGTTGCTGCAAATGGCAAAATGTCATTCTTTTTATGGCACAGTAGTATTCCATTGTGTATATATACCAAATTTTCCTATCCAGTTGTACATCGGTGGACATTTAAGTTGGTTCCAACTCTTGGCTATTGTAATTAGAGCTGTGATAAACATGGGGGTGCAGGTATCCCTTCTACATGATGATTTCCGTTCCTTAGAAATGGGATTGCTGGGTCGTATGCTAGTGTTATCTGTAGTTGTTTGAGGAACTACCATACCGCTTTCCACAATGGGTGAACCAATTTACAGTCCCACCAACAGTCTAGAAGGGTTCCTCTTTCTCTGCATCCTTGCCAGCATTTGCTATTCTCTGTCTTTTTGATAATAGCCAATCTAACTGGGGTGAGATGATATCTCAGTGTGGTTTTGATTTGCATTTCCCTGATGCTTAGTCATGTTCAGCATTTTTTCATGAGTCTGTTGGCCAATTGTATATCCTCCTTTGAGAAATGCCTATTTAGCTTCTTTGCCCATTTTTAATTGGGTTACTTGCTTTTTTTACTGTTAAATTTTTTAAGTTTCTTTTATATTTTGGATATTAATCCCTTGTTGGTTGCATCTCCAACTCAAATCTTACATGCTCTCCATGTGGATTTCAGGCTGCTGCCAGCTGAACTTGGTTTCATTCACCTAGCAAGTCCTACTAGGTGGTCTTGCACTCAACTTATCATATAGGGACACTTAGCAATTATTATATTATTGCCAGGAGTTAGGACTTCTGCCAGAAAATCCATTCTATCATATATCTCTTCTTGCTGCATCAGTGTGTGCCCCTTTTCTAGTTTCCCTAAAACTCTTGACTTGCTTGTTCTGGTTTTACATAAACTAGAAATCCAAACTTACTATATAAGAGACAAACTCTAGAAAGGGAATTTGTCTTTGGCTAGAATGCCTATGCACAAACACTTAAGGACTTTTTTCTTAACTCTCTTCCTGGTCACTTCCTCTATTCTGCAGAGCTGACCTGTATTCCACATCCCAGCCTGCAGAAAAGGCTTTATTTGCAGTATCAGAGAACAATAAGGATGTATAAAAGGATTCTTTGGAAAAGAGTATAAGAAATAGAAAAATAATAGAAGTGCTACAATGAAATACCTCCAACTAGCAAATCTGCAATATGTGCAAATTTCAGCAAATGTCCCATTCTATTCAGTCATGAGCTAATGATACCAAATCATTCATGGGTTGGCAAAATCCATTCTTCAACTACAAAGCACAAAGAGTTCACTTTTTATACTGTTTAGTATATTTAATCATGTATGTATTATAATGTGTAACCAAATACTGTTAGGCTGTGTCTATACACACATGCCAGCTTGAAGAAAGTTGAAATTGCCTAAATAGGCATTACTCATGTGAACTTAATGATGTGTTTCTTGCTGAGTTGATTTATCTATAGAAGTGCATGAGGAACAAACTAATTCAGGCCACATAGGATAAGTCAGTGATTTTGGATTATTATTGATTATACTGCATCACACACTATACATATCCTAGTGGCACAAAAAATCATGATTCCATTACAGCAATGATACATCCTATGATTGCTTATAAAGCAGCAATAAAGCCAGGTTTAAGATTAAGGACCTAGAGTAGGAAATTGATTACTTGGACTCAAATCCTAACTTCACCACTCCTTATCAATGTGACCGTTAGGCAAGTGCCTAAATTTTCTAAGCTATGAAATGGAGGTACTAATAGTTCTTGCCTCACAGAAATTTCTTTTATAATAGCTTTATTTAGATATAATTTACATAGCATGAAACTTACTCTTTTAAAGTATAAAATTCAGTGGGTTTTAGCATATTCCCAGAGTTGTACAACCATTACCACTATCTAATTTTAGAACGTTTTCATCACACCAGAAAGAAATTCCCGACCCATTCACAGTCATTTTGCTTCCCTCACTCACTGTGTCACTGGTCACTAATAATCTACTTTTTGTCTGTATGAATCTGCCTGTTCTGGACATTTCATATAAATGGCATCATACAATATGAAGTCTTTTGTGACTGATTTCTCCTTAGCATAATGTTTTCAAGATTCATCTATCTTTAAGTATGTATCAATATTTCACTCCTTTTTATTGCTAAAAAATATTTCATTGTATGGGTATATTACATTTTGTTCATACATTTGTCAGTTGATAAACATTTAAGTTGATTATCTCCACATTTTGACGATTATGAATAATTCTATAAATGATTATTTTGATACAAGTTTTTGCACGGACTTAAAATTTCATTTCTCTTGAGTATTTATCCATTAGTAGAATTTCTGGGGCATATGGTTTTGATTTGTGATTCCCTAATGACTAATGATATTGAGCATCTTCTTATGTAATTATTATCTATTTATATATATATTCTTTAGAGAAATTTCCATTCAAATCCTTTACCCATGTCTTAACTGGGTTATTCATCTCTTCATTGTTGAGTTGTAAGAATTTTTTTTTTATGTATTTTGAATACAAATCCCATATCAGGTATACAATCTGAAAATAGTTTTCTCTCATTCTGTGGGGTCTCTTTTCACTTTTCTGATGGTGACCTTTGAAGCACAAAGTTTTTCATTTTAATGGTGTCCATGTTATCTATTTATCTATCTTTTTTCTTTTGTTGTTTGTGTTTTTTGTGTCATATCTGAGAAACCATTGCATAACCCAAGGTCACAAAGATTTATACCTATGTTTATGTTTTCTTCTAAGAGTTTCATAGTTTCTCCTTTTATATTTAGATTTATGACACACTTTGAGTTAATTTTTGTATATGATATGAAATAGGGTTTCAAATTTATACATTTTTATCAGAATATCCAGCTACACCAGCACAAATTGTTAGAAAGATTATTTCCCCATTGAAGTGTCTTGGCATTCTTGTTGAAAGTCAAATAACCGTAAATGTAAAAGCTGATTCCTGGATTCTTGATTCTATTCCATTGATATCCGTTACCACACTGCCTTAATTACTGTAGCTTTGTACCAAGATTTAAGATCAGGAAATGTGAGTCCTCCAACTTTGTTCTTTTTCAAGATTGTTTTGGCCATTCTGGATCCCTTCCATTTCCACGTGCATTTTAAGATTAGCTTGTCAGTGTCTACAAAACAGATAGCTGGGATTCTGATAGAAATTGTGTTGAATCCATTTGTTAAATGCTTCGTAAGAAGCTGAATAACATTAGGGAAAGAGCACTGGGCTAGAACTTAATAAATGTAGAACCTTGCCCTTTGAAAAATCACTTCCACTTCTAAGACTTCATTTTCTTCATTGTAAAATATGGAAGTTAGGCTATGTTAATTAAAATATCATTTCAAATTCAAGATTGTATGGTTCTCTTTCTACCTTGGGCCTGGAAAGAATCTCAACACTTTGGTAGAAATAAGCCAGACATTTTAAAGAAATCAACTATTTTGACCTATGAACATTCCTAAACACTTAAACATGATAACTCCGGAGACAGAGAAGATTCCAAACAACTTCTTAAAAACCTGCAGTTATTGATGGCCTCTTATACTATTTTTTGCACAAATGTAGGTGTTTTGTAAACTATATTTGGTGTAGAACCACTTGAAATAAAACCTGGGTTGGGCCGGCCCGGTGGTGCACTGCTATAGTGCGCCGCTTGGGAAGTGCGGTGGCACTCCCGCCGGGGGTTCGGATCTCACATACAGACCGGTTCCCACTCACTGGCTGAGCGAGGCGCAGGAGCAACACCGAGGGTTGCGATCCCGTTGCTGGTCTCGGTCTGGTACGGGGGCGACACTGAAGGTTGCGATCCACTGCCGGACACGGAAAAAGACAACAAAAAAAGGAAAAAAAAAAAAACAAAACCTGGGTATATGTTAAATATCTATAACTTCACCAAGCAGAACATAAAAGCCAAGGGAACATATGTTAATTACTGTTTAAATGAATATAGTTAATATCAATGAGTAAATATATATGTATTTAAATATATAATTATGTAACCCATTATCCCCTAAGTTCTAAGATGGCACTCCTAATAACAAACATGAGTATTGTCAAGTATTCCTGATTTTTATTTTTTTCACCCTTCAAATAAACTCTCTAGCATAGCTAAATAAATATGGATGCTCACACTCAGATATCCAAAAGATCTAAATATCTATTAGACATGTAACAATACCATGCATGAAAGGTACAAACATAAATAAAACGTAGTTCTTATTCTCAAGGAGTTCACCATCTAATGTACTTAGGCAAGTCAGATATACAAGGCACGTCAAAATGTTCATAGAAAAATAGAATTAAAAGATAATGCAAATCTTTCCACAAACTTTTTGATGTACTCAGGCATAAAAAGACAACCACAATACAATATGACAGGTGCTACAATAGGAGAATAAAAACTGTTCAGTCATGCAGAGGAAATACAGAGGCTATTAACTTCTGCAGGAGGGAAAGGTAAAAGTGGGAAAGTGATAGATGGGACAAGACTTCAGAGTTGAAGACACGTCTACATCGATGTGGGACATGGGAAAGTTAGATGAGTGGAGGATAACTCCAAGATGTCTAGCTTGGGTAACTTGCTGAATGGTGATGGAACTTTAGATGAGTTATTCTCATCTACAGACAAGTTCTCATGATGCCAGTGGAGTTGAACTTCAGATAAAGAAAAACTCAAACCTATATTGCCTTCTCATTCACCCCAAACTAGAAGCAGAATTCCAAATGACAACTTCAAGGTATTTATTACATATCTAATCCAAACAATTTATGCTTCACACAGCTATTCAAATATTCTACCTTCACTGACCAAAATTCAAATAAGAATCAAGCTATAATAAAAGTTATTCCTAATGGTACAATATTTACTTCTTTAATGTAAACTGTTTTTTTCTCCCTCCTTTCATCATGGTAGATTTTTAATATATACATAAAATTATATTACATTTTGTGCAATATCAAACCAAGAATTGTCACCTTCACTGGGAAGTATCTGAGCTTTGGTAGCTATATTAATATAAGACAAAACAGATTTTAAAACAAAAAAAGTTATTAGAAATAAAGATGGAATTTATATAATGATAAAAGGGTAATTCCATCAAGAAAACACAACAATATATATGCACCTAACAACAAAGACCCAAAATACATGAAGCAATAACTAGTAGAATTGAAGAGACAAATAGACAATTCAACAAAAAGAGTTCAATACCCCACTTTCAATAACAGACAGGATAACTAGTTAGAAGATAAACAAAGAAAAGGAAGCAGGTCCTAGCAATGTGTTCACATGATCATGTTTTAATAAAATTTGGAAAAATATTTTAAGTACCAATACCTTAAGATTTTGTCTCTTCCCATTCTGACTTCCTCTCTGTCATACTTAGTGTCATGTTGGGTGGTAATTGAGTAACTATGGGCATGTTAGCAGTCTAAGGGACAGTTGAATTTTAGATATATTGAGTTTCAGTGGTATATACTTATGTGGCTTACAGTCTTCCCTAGATTTCTCAGTTGGAATGGTTTTCAGAAATACTCCCACTGCCCACTGAGCCAACTCACTCAGTATCATAAACACAAAGGTACAGGGACAGAGGTTGCACTGGAAAATGAATATGTCCTGTAGCATCTGGCACCAGAACAATATAGGCAGTGGAGGAGAAACCAGGTTTGAAATGGTCCAGAGCCAGACCCTAGTCTATGGAAAATTCTTCAGAACATCAAAAATGTAAAACTGTAAACAGAGGAGAGAGAGAAATCCTCTCCTTTCAGAAAAAGTACTTAATAATGTGGCATTTGCAATTATGAAAGTACCATACACTTTTTTTTCCTTTATGTTGGGAAACATGGGAAATAGAATTTATCAGAATCCCTTTGGTTTTAAGGCACAACCCTATATATGATGAGCATATCTGTGAGGCAAGCCACATACTTTATGCATCACATAAAAATTTTATTAAAATAATGAAATGCCCACTTCCATCAACTGTAAAGACTTAAAATATTATAAAACTTATATGTTTTTATATGATGTTCTCAATGTACACAACCAAAAAGATATGTAGGAAAGCAGTAATATAAAGGTGTCTTACAAGTGAACAGATATGATGTTGATGGGGTGAAGCGGGGAAAGGAATTAGGGAAAGAAGGAATTGGTAAAAGGACACAAAAATCAACCATATTGTATATTAATCAATTATAATAAATACATAAATAAATTCCCCAAGAACCAGCAGCATTAGTTACAAGTATATTAAAAACAATGCTTTTCCCCTGCAGGGTCAAGAGCATCTTTACTGGAAACTAATTTTAGCTTAAGAAAGCACTAGGAAGCAGGAGGCTATCATGCTACAAGCAATGATAACAAAATGAAATGACCTTGAAGAGGAAATAGAAGTCTTCATTCCCTAACATTCCCAAAATGCAGGTGGCAAGGACCAGGTCTTTGTTCGCTTTTGTGTCTTTTGTTTTACCTCTGAACTCTCCCCACTCCCTCCCCACCTTAAGAATAAATATTACCAATGGAGAAAGAATGTATTGGAAATAAATTATATACTAGTAGGTAGGTGGTAACATAAATAAATAAATAAATAAAAATAAAGGTGTCTTAGTTCTTGGGCTGCCATAACAAAATACCATACACTGGTTGTCTTAAACGACATAAATTTATTTCTGAGTTCTGGAAGCTGGGAAATCCAATATCAAGGTGATAGCAAGGTAGGTTTCACTCTAGTGCTTCTTCTCTTAACTTGCAGGCAGCTGCTACATTGCCGTGTGCTCTCAAGACCTTTGCTTTGTAAGCATGAGGAAGGGTGGGGCAGAGAGACAGCTCTGTTGTCTCTTCTCATAAAGGTACTATTCCCATCATAAGTCTCCACCGTCATGACCCCATCTAACCCTAATTACCTCCCAAAGGCCCCATCTCCAAATACCATCACATTGGGGGTTAGGACTTCAATGTATAAATTTGGGGAAGACAGAAATATTCAGCTCATAACAAAAGATGTGTGCAATCATTAATTAATGGAAGCATTATACACTTAATGATGTTTGTAATATTTGTTAGCTCTTTAACATTGGTAATTTATTGTGATTTATTTTCTCTTTCTAAATAAACATTAACGGGCCGGCCCGGTGGCGCACTGGGTAGTGCGCCGCTTGGGAAGCGCAGCGGCGCTCCCGCCCGAGGGTTCGGATCCCACATACGGACCGGTTCCCGCTCACTGGCTGAGCGAGGCGCGGGAGCAACGCCAAGGGTTGCGATCCCGTTGCCGGTCCCCGGTCCGGTACAGGGGCAACACTGAGGGTTGCAATCCGTTGCCGGACACGGAAAAAGACAAAAGACAAAAAAAATAAATAAATAAATAAATAAACATTCACTTTCACGCCTAACTTTTTTTAATTTTTATTTTTTTATATATTTTATTTTATTTTGTCAATATACATTGTGGTTGATTATTGTGGCCCATTACCGAAATATGCCTAATTTTTTTGTAATTTTGTATTATTTCACTTAAAGAGGATCCAATTACTATATAATCTTCCAGCCCTACAAAATCAGGACCCTCTCCCACCTTTAAGATCACCTTCCCATACCCCCACTTCCTCCAGGTCTTTTATATCTAAAGCTTCTCATCTTCAACACAACCCTCAACTCATCACATCACTCGCCCTCAAGTTCTGTTCATTTTTAAGATTCTAAATCACAAATCTCAAGAACAAGTCTGGTAAAAGCAGAAATCTTTTTAGAGTGTAGAGGAAGGAAAGAAGGTGAGTAAGCAAAGACTATCACGCTTGGAGAGCAATAAGATGAATAAGATGAGGAACACTTGTATGTTAATATATTACTATATATGCGTTATATATATGAGTATATTCAACATATACAATCTTCTCCACCAAAGGTTTGCCCACAACTGAGTTACAGCCGCCATATTTATCCAGTATCACTATATTCTGCCAATGCTCAGACCCTGTGGCTGGGTTTAGTTCATCTTTACTCAGAATTGATTCTTCCCCACTAGCCATGCAGTCCACTGTGGCAATTTGGCTTCCTTCAGGTACCCTTCAGCCAACCAGTCATGCCACTGTAGGTCTGCATTCCAGCATTGACTCTGTTTGAATTACTTTCTGAGAAGGCTCCTTAGCTCCAAAATGAATGTCAATATCAGTCAATTCTGGGTGGAAGGGGGATTAGGGAGGTGGACAGAAGCCAGCCTCATACTCCCAAGTTACAAACCCAGCACACATTATAGAGAACACAGCTCACTTGGACATCACAAGGGCTTGCTACTACCTTCGGAGACAACTGCCACATAAACATGAAGTGTGAAGCTTCGTTCTCTCCCTGGGACTCAGAGGCAGAGTGATTTCTTAACAAATGCTCCTACTGTGGTGTACAAATGATATTGACCTCTGCAGTTTGCACTGAACGCTGGAGCTGGTATATTGCATTTTTTAAACTTTCATCTTTAAATCCAAGCTGGAAGTTTGGTGTCAAATACAGGAGAAGTCTTTTCTAGTGATATCTTACCTAATAGACAGACAAAAAGCCTGATTTACAGGAATCCACGTTTTCAGTGCACCAGAATATTTTGCTTACTATACTTTGAGAGAAAGACATATCATAAAATACCAGTTAGCAAACCCCCAAAATGTTTTTTTATTATTTTGGGGTCATTGATTGTCCATCTCAATATTCTACCCTTTTTGAAATTCCGTGATGTCCTATAACTTCTCTCTGTCAGAGTCCATTATTTTTAATACCAGACCACTCTGCTGCTTAAGGCAAGAAAATGAATGTGAAAAATTTTAAAAGCATTTCAGCAAGGGTTGATGTGAAAATGACTATTTTACTTAACCCTCAGTGGACCAGATAATCCAATTAGCACCTCATTGCTTAAACATTTTAACTAATCAAGCTTTTATTGTATAAGAAACAGTGGTTTAAATAATAGAACACCAGAACTTATTCCTGCTATCTAACTAACTTTGTACCCTTTGACCAAACTCTCACCATTAACAAACTTTTGATGGATGTAATGTGTGTATTTCTGTTGAGTGTATATACCTAGGAGTGAATCACCGGGTCATAGTGTATGGTTTAAAATAAAAGTTATTTTCTTGGCTTAGGTAATTATTTGGAATATTTAGTTATTCAGTTTAAATGTAATTATCTTCAGTATCCTCAAAAAGTCCATTTGGGGCCATCTTCTTCTTCCCTGTGGCTCAGAGTCATTATTATTAATGCTATGGATAACAGCAGTGAGTCCAGAGCAAGCACGCCTTACTAGATCATGGGTCACCCTTTTATAGTGTGTCTCATACTGATGTTTAAATGTTGGACTATTTATAAAGTTCAAGTAGCTTTAGAAAAGGTGATGAATCTTATTCATTTTGTATTCTACTCACATATGTGCCTAAGATATAAAAGGTTCCCAGCAAAATATTAGTTTTCTTCATGCACATGGGGACATGTGTGCTCACTGTGTTAAATAAAGTGAATCACAGCACAACCAGGATAGGTCAAATAGCATTTTAGCATGTTGTCATGAACAAAGCAATAGAACAAGAGTCTCAGATGCTCTCCCGTTAAACATTACAACAGCTTTGGAGGTACCATTTGTAATTCTCATTTTACACAGAAGTTTGAGAGTCCTTGTCACATGTTGCATACCTAGTATGTTCTGGAGAAGTAATGCAAAATTACTACATCCAAATCCCATTTCCCTGTCCTAAAATAGTGGTTCCTATGACAAGAGCAGAAAACCAAGCATCTTCTTAGCCCTCTAACAATTCACTTGGGGTTTCCTAGCTTTAACAAAGTAAAGGAAGCATTTCTCATAAGAAAGTCTACAGATATCCAAAGACTAGAGCAACCACTTATTTCGTTTGTTTGTTTGTTTGTTTGTTTGTTTTTATGGAACTATTTGTGGTTTCCAAACCCCTATGCTTTTTAATACCCAAACTTTGTTCTGCCAGAATGCCCAAGCCTTCTCTCTTCTCCACCCTCTTCATCCAGATGACTCCAACTAATTTTTCAAGATCCAACTCTAGCATGTCTTTCTTCAGGATGTGGCTTCCAATTTCTCCCTCCTTCAGGCTAGCTGGTGGTGGAAGTAGGTGTCAAAGTGATAGGCTCCCAGAGAGAAGATGAAACTGGGAGGAATGATTTGCTTTTAATTCTAAGTGTTCTGGATTTTATCCAAAAAGAAAGGCATTTTCTCTCACAGTTCCTCCTATGTGCTGGACACTGTTCTAGCCAGGTTTGTGGAGGGAAACAGAGTCAAGAATTCAGTACAAAATACTGTGCCTAAAGGTTTGAAAGGGTCCTATGACCTGAATATGCTACATATTAATACAAAAAGAATTTAATTCCCTTAGGTAAATTTGGTAGTACTGGTTCTACATAAGAAGGATTCAAACTAAATAAGTCAGGGTTCTGAATTATTTACATATCTGTCTCCTTTGAAACCTCATTTTATCATTAGCATTCAATGAACAGTAGACTATGAGAGGAGACAGTGTCTCTCACACAAGGTGTCAAGTGCTGTAACAGAGTATGGAGTCGTATTTGGAATGCTATAGGAACTCAGAGGAAGGGGTAAGTAACAAGTCAGGTTAGGTCAGGAAGTCTTTACTGAGCTGGGATTTGAAACCTGAGTGGGAGACTAGAAAGACATTCTAGGAAGGAGGAACAGCAAAGGCACAGAGCTGTGCAACTATGTTTTTGTTCAGAGACTAGAAGTGAGCAGCAGCCACTTATGTTGGATGAATAAAAACCTGATGGATGGGATATAAATTTAGTGCATGACAGGAAAGTGTACAAATTATTACACTCCTTTATTTCTTCATATCATATTTAATCTGTTTTTTGTCCCCTTCCCACCTAACTAGTGAGAAATTAGACTGAAATAATGTGGTGTCTCTCTTATGAGATGTCATCTATGAGATGATCCAAGAATCCTAAACGCACGTAACAGATTATCAAGAGAGGGTCTGCCTTTTTAGCCCAAGGATATAATTTCTCTTCTGTCCATCCTTTGTAGCCTGTAGCTGCTTCTGAGTGCCGGTCCTACAACTGGACATTCAGCTTTGGATGGGTTCAGGGACATGCACAGTAGTTTAACCTCAGAGTCCGACCATGATCATCACCACCGCTCTTCCACGTCACTGTGTACGCTGCATAATGTGTATCATGCCCGAGGCATCCATGGCATCTGAGGTGCTGCATGCCAGTGGGACAGATTAATTCCACAGGCAGAAACCTCTCCTCAAACTCTATTTCTGCTCTTAGTCTCTCTTCATAAGATCTGACCACTTTCTCCCTCCTCACACCGAATATGTGTGTCCATCCTGCTCCCTCAGGAGCCACCTGGCTAAAATGTCCTCAGTGGGTACAAACCAAAGGCTCTTGAGAAACACGTACAGATGTCTCTTTTCCGGGGGAGAAGGATGAGAAGAGTTTCATCACAAGTTTGGCTCTATTTTCATGATCTTCATTTTATAATTAGGAGTTTACATTTTTTTTCCTCCAGATATACTAATATGGTAGAGCTGTGGATAACTTCTGGTATAGTTGAGTTTTAATTTTTTTGTGGGAAGAATAATGGCCCCAAAGCTGTCCATGCCTTAACTCCCAGAACCTGTGAACATATTAACTTACATGGCAAAAGGTATTTTTCAGATATTATTAAAGGTATGGATCTTGAGATAGGGAGATTGTCCCAGATTATCTGAATGGACCCAGTCTAATCACATGAGTCCTTAAAATCAGCGAATTTTTCAACTGTGTTGGTTAGACAGAGGGAGAGAAGGAGATGTGTTGATGGAAGAAGAGTCAGAGAGATTCAACGTTGATGGTTTTGAAGATCAACTAAGAAGGCCATGAGCCAAGGAAAGTGTGCAGCCTCTAGAAGCTGAAAAGGACAAAGAAATGGATTTTCTACAGCTTCCAGAAACAAACACAACCCTGCTAACACCTTAATTTGAACCCA
The DNA here is from genome assembly GCF_000696425.1 of Galeopterus variegatus. Taxonomy (NCBI): domain Eukaryota; kingdom Metazoa; phylum Chordata; class Mammalia; order Dermoptera; family Cynocephalidae; genus Galeopterus; species Galeopterus variegatus. The sequence continues at coordinate 106,402 of NW_007730939.1, read as the reverse complement.
GTTAGATTTCTGACACATAGAACTGTAAGATAATAAAGTGGTGTTTTTTAAAACCATTAGATTTGTTGTAATTCATTATGCCAATAATTGAAAACGTACACATTTCTACACAGATTGTAATCTTGATAACTTATAAATAATATTTTATAAATAGAAACACTGGCATCAAGGAATCATTCCAATTTACTTAATTAAATTTTTTCAGAATAATACTTGTGCTTCATTTTAAAAATCAAATAGTACAGAGGGCCTGTAAGGAAAATACATAGTCCTCTATCTGATACCCACACCACTTCCCAGCCCTACTTTCCAGAAATAACCATTTTCAACTCTTAACTGCTGCTGTTAGTCCTCAGTAAGAACTTTGCATCTCTTACCAGTTTGTTAACTCTACTATTTCTTGATTTGTTAATGTCTGACATTATCACTTGACTTCTTGATATGATAGGTGTGGAGTTAGCTCACATACAGCCCATTTTCCCATGCCCCTCCTGATACAGATCACTGTTTTTCATCTTTCTACCATCTACATCTTCTGGTTTTAAACAATGCACTCCAGTATTTCAACCATGGCCAATCACCCATAGCCAGAACCTCTGGGCACTACACTTTTTTAAATGAAGTATCCACGTTCTCACCAGTCCTTTCACTCTTCATATCCACTCCCATCTCCAAGCTTCTGTCATCCATAATTTTATTTCCACATTTCAAATTTACTTATATTTCAAGTCTGTCCTGAAACCAAATTTAAGCCTTGAGATTTGGATAACAATAAACAGGGTTTATATTATGGCTGGATAAATATTGTTCATGGTAGAGCCAAGAAGTATCTCTTGTTACATTTCCTATCTTATGCTGCCGGTATTCTTTTCTTGTATTGTTTGCCTTTATTGAATCCTTAAATTCTTCCATTTCTCTAGGATAATATCAAATCTCTTAAATACCTTCCTGGAGTTTTCTTTCCTCTTGCTCTACATAGCACCCTTATTGTCTAGGCTCTTTCTTGGTTATCAGGCTGAATTTCCCTTTATTACTCTCCCAAACTAGACTCCCTCTTTCTAGATCCTACATCTTTATGATTCCTGGTTTACTTCCTCAGTGCGCTAGGATATCCATAGGTGGTTTCCTTAAAAGTGCTGTGTGTGACTTCTGAAAAGGGTCTACATTCTACCTTCACATTAGATTGGTGATTTGGTTGATTTTTGGCTGAATGCCATTTCTATTTTAACATTTTTCAAAGCAGAATATACCTACAGAAATGCACCCAAGTCACAAGAGTATTGTTCAATGAATTGCCACAAACTTAGCACCTGTGTAAATATCATCTAAACCAAGAGGTAAAACATTACCAGCACTCCAGAAGCTCTTCATGCTTCTTACCGAGCACTAACCCTTCTCTCTTCCCTAAAAGTAATCATTTTCTGACTTCTATGACTGTACACAAGCAGTTTTGTAGGCTTTTGAAGTATAAATGAACTCACACAAGATGATTTTTTCTTTGCGTCTAGCTTCTTTCACTCAGCATTATGTTTGTGATCTCCATCCTTGTTGGAGCATAGAACATTATACACCATTACCATGGATCGTATACATTACTATACATCACTAGATTAATATACCACAATTTATGTGTCCTGTCTAATGCTAATGGACATCTGGATCTCTGGTTTGGTGCTATTAATCATAAAACTAATATAAATATTCTTATACGTGTCTTTTGGTACATATATGTATGCATTCCTGTTAGGTATACCCTTAAAAATGAAAAAGCTTGATTATAGAGTACATGAATGTTAAAACATATTAGTTACTGGCAAACAGTTCTGAAAGTGTTTATAGCAATTTATACTCTCACCAGCAATATGTGAGACTGCCAGGTGTTTTACTTCATTGTCAACACTTAGAATAATCAATATTTTTCAATTTAACTTTTTAAATGAGATTTCTTAGAGTGAAGCCCACCATAGAAGCTTCTTGTTCTACTTGCACACAAGAACACATTTATTCCTATAAAAGCATACAAATGGGAGGGTAGCCTTCCTGAAAGTGGAATATTAAGGCCTGTTTTTTAGTTGCAAGCCCCTCTACTTCTCCGCCTTTCACTCAGCCCCATCTACTGCATGTTAAAGCATTTTGATAATACAGAGCAAAACTAGAGATTGGTGAAACTCAAAGGAATATAAAAGACTTTTGTGGCTAAGTGATGCCCAGTGGAACACCATGGAGATAGGCCGTATTTTCTTTCAAGCTTGGATGTCACCAAGTCAACCCACATCTCATCATGAAGAGCTTTGGAAGAGTATCCTGATGTTAACTTTCCTGGAATATGTTCTTTCAGATTCACCACTGTTTATACACAAGATTTTAGAAGTCTCTAACTGTTCTTTCTTTCTCATTACTCACAGTTTATATTCAAGATTGTATTTTTGAAGATTTTAGTCACTTAAATTTTACACGTCAGAAGTAAAAAATTAATTATTATCAAAGGTTAATAAAATGCTCTTGATTAAAAATTCAAGGTGTGTCAAAAATATTATAACTAAATTAGCTGGCAAAAGAGGATTTTTAGGGCCGGCCCGGTGGCGCACTGGATAAGTGCGCCGCTTGGGCGGTGGCGCTACTGCCCGAGGGTTCGGATCCCACATGCAGACCGGTTCCCGCTCACTGGCTGAGCGAGGCGC
>NW_007730939.1:101109-102736 GCF_000696425.1 Galeopterus variegatus | reverse complement strand
GGAAAGGAAAAAAAAAAAAAAAAAAAAAAAAAAAAAAAAAAAGAGGATTTTTAAAATACTATTAACAATCATGGAGCCAATTAGAACCTTTTTGCATTAAGGATCAGCTCTCTGGTTCAGACAATAATAAAAAGAGAAGAATGTTTTATAAAAACTTCTGTTTTTCGGAATAGTTTACTCTGCATCTATTTGAATTTGGGGGCTTCCTATTGTAGTTAATAATGGACTTATAACATGAATGCGCACAATGTGTGAGAACACTGTGTATCTTAAAAGAATCATTTCACTGACGAACAAAATCATGGGCTGTACTTGGTGAGAAAGACAAGATAGAACTTTTCTTTCTAATGCAACACTGCTTACTTATTTCTATGCTGGGCAATATGATTCCAGAGGTGTTTCCTCTGAGATCTAAAACAACAAGCATACAACACCAGTAGCATGGGAATTCACCTCCATGTCTATAATTTTCACTTTTTAGGACTGTACAAATGGACAAAGCACTTTCATGTAATTTATTTCACCTGATTCTAAAGGTGATCTNACTGTACAAATGGACAAAGCACTTTCATGTAATTTATTTCACCTGATTCTAAAGGTGATCTGTAGGAATACATTCACATTATTGTTCCTGTTTTATAAAATTATAAGGTTCAGAAAGGTTAAGTGAAAACTCAAGGCTATGCATATTATGATTACAAGAGGTGACACTAAAGCCAAGTTTCTGTTCCCAGCTCAAGTGTTCTTTGAACTGAGCAGCGTTGGTTTTCTATTAGCAGATTAAAGCCAATGACTATTTGAAAAAGGCACTATCCTATGGGTATGAACACCAGATGCTTAGCTTAGGAAGAGATTTGATATGATTTACAAACTATTTTATCCAGTTCTTTTTTTTTTTTTTTTCTTATCCCTGTTTTCTATATTCAAGACAGAAATTTAGATTAAAATGGCAGGTAAGGAAGAAGGGAACTCCACGTCAACTGTGGTTTTTTGTTTGGTTGTTTTTTGTTGGTTTTTTTTTTTTTCCAACTAGTAAAACTAAAACAGATAAACGTGATGGAAAACAAAAGGAGATAGGAAGTAGATGCCTTGAGTATGACTGTGACTTGCAAAATCACCTGGGGAGGGGATGGACAACCCAGCCAACCAATGAGTAGGGTTCAAAGGTAATAAGAAGACAGCAGCAGTTTTTCTTCAGCTGAACCAAAGTTCTGAGTGGACAAGTCTTAGATGTTCTATAAGCACAGGCTGAATTAAATATATTGAGCAATGCTTGTATATACTGTCACGCCAGCCATTGTTGAAATTTAAACCCTACAGGGAGCAGTAGATTCTTTAACATGACAAGGCAATGTACATGAAATATTTTCATTTTGAATTCTCCATAACATTTGCACTGCTAGCTGTAATTTAGTGCAATAGTTTGTGTAACCTCTACAGGGACTAATGTCCTTTCCAACACACTTCACATGGTGAATAGTTCCCCTGTGCCAAAACCTTTCAGGAAGATAAATAAATCATTGCAAATAATTTAATGCCCTTCACCTGTCACAAAAAAAAATCCACCACACCAAACAAATAAGGCTTTTGTTTGATGAACACTTGTGAGGTGGAGAGAGGGTAGCAA
>NW_007730939.1:98835-100695 GCF_000696425.1 Galeopterus variegatus | reverse complement strand
TCAGGAAGATAAATAAATCATTGCAAATAATTTAATGCCCTTCACCTGTCACAAAAAAAAAAAATCCCCCACACCAAACAAATAAGGCTTTTGTTTGATGAACACTTGTGAGGTGGAGAGAGGGTAGCAAGAGAAATGGTATATGCTGAAATATAATTACCAATCTTCAATTAAATGAAAGAAAACTAGACAAAGTCTAGCTGAGCGCACTATTTTAAAAGACTTGCTTCCTCCAAAGGTTTATCCTCATAAATTGTCAAGCTTGTTGGACATAATCAACTTTCCAATTTCAATAAAATAAGCACAGCTGATTCTGTCTTGACAACTTATCAATAAATAATGTTCTTATAAAAACTTCTGCAGTTGGTAAAACAGATAGTAGACTTCAGACTCCTGAAATATTTTGTTCTATCTTAATCCTTTTATTATTTTTTTCACCACTGTGATGGCAAAGACCATATCTATCTTGCTCAAACTTGTGAGCTCTGTGCCTAGCACATTGTAAATATTCACAAGGAAGGGATAAGAAAAAAGGAAGAATGAGAAAAAACATACAGACCAAGAAGAACTATGTTTATGAAGCACTATTGTGAGTGGACTGGCTAATGATGTCAAAGCAGAGACTTAGTTCTAGTGCTTTGGTATATTCACAGCTGCATTCACACATTACAGTGCAGCAGACAATGCACCTGTGCCCATGGGGTGGGGGTGGGGGGGCTGAAATGTATTTCAATGGTTTTCCATATCTTCTACTACTTTTCATCTCTCTATATACTATTTATAATTAATAAACTATAGAACCCAATCAGTAAGGTAGCATCTTATGAAAGCAGTGTCTCATACACAGTGTCTCTCATATGAAAAAATCAATATAACATGTTGATTATGTGTCAAATGATTGCCAGTATTTCTTCCCACCTATAAAGGTGATCTTAGCCACTTAATCACAATTTCCTCAACTGTTTCTCTCCATATCAGCATGTCTCTGTAGTTTTTTACATTATCTTTTTTCTCCAGTCTTAAGCATCAGAAGAAATGATGAAAAATTTATCCAAGGTAAATCCTTTCACTTCATCTTCTAGTGTTCCCCCTGAGACTTGATTTTATCAGTAGACCCTTCGTTTGCCAGAATCTCAGCCTGTCACTTTTCACTCTGGATTTTTCCTTTGCCCTGTTTTACCACCAGTGGTTAAAATTCAGAGTTACAGTTGGATCGAACAGTTCAGTCTCGACAGTCAGTCTCTCTCTCCATCTCCTGCTATCCATCTCTATGCCTCTCTTATGTGTGAACGTGTTTGTGTTCTCATTGTTTCTGAGTCTTTCATTTTTAGGCTGGCTCTTAAACCAGAGGAAAAGACAGTCTCTTCCCTAATGACTCCAGGAAAAGTCTCAGTGAGAGTTCTTAACCCCCTGGCTAAAGTCACGTGCTTCTCCCTGAACCAATTCCTTTGGCCAGAGGATAGAGGCAAAAAAAGAGGTAATTCTACCAAAAAAAAAATATATATATATATATATATATATATATATATATATGATGCAACACAGATAAAGAAAGAAAAAAGCAGCCATTACTTGTACAAATATCATTAGCTCTCTCCAATTATAAAACTGTCTTTTCTGGAAAAAAAAAAAAAGTTGTCCTTTTGGGATAATTGTCTTTCTTTTACAATTCCAGGCTTCTCAGTTGAAGAATGTGGGCTCCATTGCTCATGCATCATTCAATCCCTTCTTTACCCATAGAAAACTGGCCCCTAGACCCCTCCACCATCAAAGTTGCTCTCTGAAAAGGCACTAATAATGCATTCTGTTTTCTCTTCATCCACTACCTCTTTACACATTCAGTACAATTTAATCACTCTC
>NW_007730939.1:95220-97486 GCF_000696425.1 Galeopterus variegatus | reverse complement strand
CATGTGCTTGCTAATAGTTGACATTTCCCTACCAGGTAGAATTAATCTTTTTTAAGTTGGCATGTCTTGGGCATCCACTCTTTTTTTTTTCCTTCCTCTTTTCTTCATTCTCAACACTTAACTAATGTGCAGCAGCAGCCCTGGACAATTACATTCACTATGTAGACCTAACTTTTTCTTAGTTGGGGTATCCTAAATTAGAGACTGCAGGATGGGTGAGGATGCAGAATGCAAAGAGTTCTAGCAAGACTTTATAGGCACAGGTATGGAGTCCTGTTTTATAATTATCCCATTAGAAAAATAATAAAAACAAAACCAAAAATGAACTACTATTTTCTCTTTATTCATCAGCTTCCAGTGTCTATCTCTTAATTGCTTCTGAACTCAGAAAGTAAATGAAGGAGTGTTAGTTATTTTCCTCCTGAAAATGCCAACATGGCACACTCAGATCCTCATTAATTTTCTTACAATAGCACTTATATATCAATGTCCAATATATAAAATATGAACATGTCTTGAAAATAGGAGGGGCACAAAATTTGAATTTCTTAAATATAGAATTCTATAATTAGAAATATTTCAGCTAAGAGGGACCTAAAGTCATTTAATCCAAAATCATCCTTCTACAAATGAAGTGACTTTCTCAACTTTTTTCAGATATTCTGAAAGTACATGGTGCCTAAACCTAGATTTTCCTATTTGAAGTCCAATATTTCACTTTACACCACGTGGCCTTCCAAATGGTGGTGACAACACCTCAAGATTCATATCTCCTCCATGAAGGAATCAACCATACAGCAATATGAATTGGCTACAAATACAACTAGATTACACCTGAGAAGTTGCAAGTGCACAAAAAAGTTATCTCTGAATCTTTTACAAAGACTCTTCTGTAAAATTATGCTTTAATGAATATGAGAAAAACATTCAAGAATTAGTTTCTAAAACAGGAATCTGTCATTTTGGCAGCCTAAACCAATATGGAAAGCAAACCATAATTTTATAGAGATTGTCTTAAAATCATTGAAGACTTTACAGAATGTTTTAACCCAGAACTATATCTAGAGTATGTGTATATGGTCCAATTTCCTTCATGTTCAAGTGTGTAGTATTTTAAGAAACATTTCTCTTGGTGTTAATTGGTATTTAGTAATTGATTGATCCACCAAAAACCAGTATCCATAGTCTTTGAAGGGAGAAAAAAATAGATAAGCCCATTATATCAGAATGAAATTCTTATTAGAAAATGACAATTTGTTAAAAATTTAATCAAACTAAAAATTAGCCTATTACTGGACTGGTATATGTTCCCATGGAAACTGGCCGAGGAGTGGTTACAAAAGGTTTTTCATTGAATGTGACTCTGCTTATGTGTTCAGGTTCACTAAGGTGTGAGAAGCAAATAATAGCTGGTTGAGAACAAAAGAAAGGTAGTAGAATAAATAGATATTTCCTCTGAAAGCATACACTAGTTAGAACTTACAAAGGTATCATTGAATAGTTTTAGGCACAGCTGGAAGATGATATGGCCACACAGCTAAAGTTCAGGAGCTATCATACCACATGGACTCACCAATTAGTCTTTGGCATTAAATGGACCCAGATACAAGTTCCAGTTCTGCCACTTTTTGGTTCACATCACTGTAAAATTTAAATTGTCAGAGCTCTGTTTCCTCCTCTGTAAAAAGGTGTTAATAATAGTAACTATCTCAAAGATAGGGTAAAGAGATCACTGATGTGATGCCTGTCAGGTCCTCAGACAAGGCTGGTGATGGTTATTCCATGATATATCAAAACATTTGTTTTTCTGTGCCCCCCCCCAAGGTGATTATATATGCAGTTCAAATTTGGTACATACTGTTCCTCTGAAGTTCACTTTTTCTCATATTCTCTTAGTGGGAGTTGAAGTGTGTATACAGGCTTAAGGCTGGATAAAGGGTGTCACCAATGGTGTAAATATGCCTAACACCTGATGTATTACATTATTCTGAAACATCCCTGAATCACTGACAATTGACTATATAATCTGAGCCATCTGAGCTTATAAAAATTATAAAATTTTCAGACTGGAGGAGAATTTTCCCATCTCACGAAAACTCATTTTATATATAGCAGACATGCAGCAAATGCAGAAAAAGCAAAGAAAATAGAATCATGTCTCCTATGCTGTAGTCATCTTACTGCAGCTTCTAGAAGATGCATTGACTATGCTAGGAAAGATGAAAACAATAACAGCAGCAATAATAGCTAACATAACATGTACCGA
>NW_007730939.1:92217-95042 GCF_000696425.1 Galeopterus variegatus | reverse complement strand
TTTTTCTCATATTCTCTTAGTGGGAGTTGAAGTGTGTATACAGGCTTAAGGCTGGATAAAGAGTGTCACCAATGGTGTAAATATGCCTAACACCTGATGTATTACATTATTCTGAAACATCCCTGAATCACTGACAATTGACTATATAAGCTGAGCCATCTGAGCTTATAAAAATTATAAAATTTTGGGGCCGGCCCGGTGGCGCACTGCTGCAGTGCGCTGCTTGGGAAGCGCGGAGGCGCTCCCGCCGAGGGTTCAGATCCCACGTACAGACCGGCCGCTCACTGGCTGAGCAAGGTGCGGGAGCAACACCGAGGGTTGCGATCCCGTAGCCGGTCCCGGTCCAGTACGGGCACAACACTGAGGGTTGCGATCCGTTGCCGGTCACGAAAAAAGACAAAAGGGAAAAAAAAATTATAAAATTTTCAGACTGGAGGAGAATTTTCCCATCTCACGAAAACTCATTTTATATGTAGCAGACATGCAGCAAATGCAGAAAAAGCAAAGAAAATAGAATCATGTCTCCTATGCTGTAGTCATCTTACTGCAGCTTCTAGAAGATGCATTGGCTATGCTAGGAAAGATGAAAACAATAACAGCAGCAATAATAGCTAACATAACATGTACCGAGCATTGCTTGTGTTCTAGGCTCTATTCTAAATATTTTTCATATATTAATCCATTTAATTGTCACAACAACCCTATAATAGGTACTATTCTTGTCAGCGTACCTCAGCTTTTCAAAATATGAATAAGAAACTTGCCCAAGCTCACATGGTTAGTAAGTGGTACAGAAGAAAAAGAATATTTGTATTTCTACCAATTGTACATCAAGTATGCCCTAAGTCTTTTAAGAAATTTAAAGGAAACTAACAATTATTGAGCCTCACTATTAACCAGGGGCCCAGAGTTTTCTATTGGGGCACTCCTAAAGAGTGACAATGGCCTTCTCTTTTAGGAGTATGTTTTCAATAAGCTTCTTAGTTTTACAAGGGACAATTCCCATCTCTTAAAACATATGTAGAAGGATGCATGTTGGTACCTTTCATGCCGTATCTTTTCCCTGTTATGCAAAACATGAGTATCTGAAATTGAAAATGTTGGAATGAGCAGGACTAAAGTTCTGTTAGGACCTAAAACTACATGGGCTCTAAAAGATTTTTAAAAGTTTTTTTCTTGGCATGCATTTCTCTGAGGTCTCTCTTTTCACATGGTTATTTAATAATTTGAACATTGGTTATGGGGCAAAATGGCATTGTTTATATGTTTTCCAGCCAGGCCAAAGCTGCAGACTCACACATACTACAGAGACCCAGAGATAACAGCAAAGATAGGAGCAGAAAACAGAATCTTGGCGAGACTTTGCACCTGAGACCTTGCATGAAGCCCTCACTCTCCAGTGCTCCATGTTCTGCTTTCCATTTCCCATGTTCCATTCCCTCAATCCCCTCTTTAAAACTCCTTCAGTACACCTGAGACTTTGAGATGGCCTTAGTCTGGCCACTCTCCTTCAGGTTTACCAGAAAGATGGGTTAGCCTAACATCTTTCCTCAGGTCACCAATATTCCTGAATAAGAGGTGACTTCCATTTTCACCAACATTTGACTTTTGGGTTTTTTTTTTAATGCCTGGGGGCAGACAGCCAGATCTGTGGTTTTGTTATCAATTTGGGGGAGCCTCAGCCATGAACTGAGTGTGCCCTATAACAAAAATGTGTTAGATGAGTACGACGGTTAATTTCATGTGTCAACTTCACTGGGCCAGAGTGCCCAGATACTGATCATACATTACACATATTCTGGGTGTGTCTGTGAGGGTGTTTCTGCATGAGATTGACATTTGAATTGGCAGACTGAGTAAAGCAGATCATTTTCTGTAATGTAGGTGGCTTCGTCTAATCAGTTGATGGCCTAAATAGAAAACAAAAAGGCTGAGCTTTCCAAGAGTGAGAGGGGATTTCCTCCTGCCTGACTCCTTTGAGCTGGGACACACACTTTTTTTCCTGCCTTTGGGTTTGAAATGAAACAGCTCTTTCTGAGTCTTAAGACTGCTAGCATTTAGATGGAACTGGATCACTGGCTCTCCTGGTGCTTAGGCCTTCAGACTCAAACTGGAATGATACCATTGGCTTTCCTGGATCTCCAGACTTCTGACTACAAATCTTGGGACTTGTCAGCATCCATAATTGTGTGAGCCAATTCCTTACAGTAAATCTCCTTCCTATTGTTTCAGTTTCTCTGGAGAACTATGACTAACAAAGAGGTTTAGCAGAGGCTGGAAGAGACATGGAAAAAAGACAATATTAATGAGCCCAAACCAAAGCACAAGAGGGAAAAATGTGTAAAAAGAAAAAAAAAAAAGGCCATAGAGACATGAAATACATGTGAAGGATCTAACATACATGTAGTTAGATTCTGAAAAAGAAAAGAGACAGGGACCACAAAGCACTATTTGAAAAATGAATGACCAATAAGTTTTGAAATCTGATGACAGGTATTAACCTAGAGATTCAAGAATTTCACTGTACCTGAAGCAGGATAAATACAAAGAAAACTATACCTAGGCATGTAAAAGTCTAAGTGCTAAAAACCAAAAAAATAAAGAGAAAAAATTTTAAATCAGCCATAGGGGTGCAAAGAAACATTTTTTTCAGGGTGACAACAACTACAATTATAGCTGCCTTCTCAACAGAAACTATCTATGCCATAAAGTTTGCAATGTCTTTTTTTATACCATTATCACATTTTAAATTTATTTTTATTTTTTATTTTTTTAAATTGACAGATAAAATTGCTTGCATTTATCACATACAATGTAATGTTTTG
>NW_007730939.1:89746-91791 GCF_000696425.1 Galeopterus variegatus | reverse complement strand
CTCGCTCAGCCAGTGAGCGAGAACCGGTCTGTATGTGGGATCCGAACCCTCGGGTGGGAGCACCGCTGCGCCCCCAATCGGCGCACTGTAGCGGTGTGCCACCAGGCTGGCCCTATTTTTTATTTTTTTAAATTGACAGATAAAATTGCTTGCATTTATCACATACAATGTAATGTTTTGAGGTATATATACATTGTCATTTTTAAAGTGCCAAAAGAAGAAAAAATTGCCAACACTGAAATTTTATACCCAGTGAAAATATCCTTCAAAAATGAAAGCAAAAGAAAATTATTCTTAAACAGACATAAGATGAGAGAATTCAATGCTAATGGTACTTCCTCAGGCTAAAGAAAAGTGATTTCAAATGAGAGCATGAAAGTCCAGGAAAGAATGAACAGCACCAGAAAAGGTAAACACAAGAAAATGTAAAAGACTATTGACTGTTTAAGACAACAACAATGACAACACTTTGTGTGGTTTATAACTTATGCAGAAGTAAAATACATGACAAAAATAGCAAATAAAAAGGGAGTTATTAAAAATAACTTTAAACTATAATCATTGTAATGGAGATGAAGTAAGCAGTTTTTTTCTCTTAAAATCCTACTCCAAAAATCTTTAAAAATTTAAATTTAAATTTAAATATTTATAAATTCTGTACTCAAGCTTTTCTGATAGACTATAAATTTTATTTCTTTCATCTTTGACTTGTTTTTATATACCTTTTCTAAAATGTAATAAAAGTAGATAAATTAAATTTATTCTGGGAATAAAGGTAGAAGAAACTAAATCCTGCTGGGAGTAACTGAAGTGCTAATATTCCCAAAACTGATAAATGGCAGAGCCTGAATTCTAACCCAAGCTTCTCTAAGGTTCTACTGTCCCTACATGTCCCCACACGGCCTCCCAGGTACAGAGAGGACAAGGAATTGGAGAGTAGCAGTAAAATTTTTGAAGAGTTTCAAACAAAGTCTTGACCCCCCAAAAAGCTTTCTGTACCAACAAACCTGGTCATTCTGACCAGGACCAGTAAATGAGAAAATATCTAGGGCTGGCTGGTCAGCTCACTTTGTTTAGAGCATGGTGCTGATAACACCAAGGTCAAGAGTTCGGATCCCCATACCAGCCAGCCACCAAAAAGAAAAAAAAAAAAGAAAGGAAATATCTAAAATATCTCTGAGCCCTGAGGAAGACAAGATGTGCACCATCCACAGAGAAAGGGAAAGATTCTGTTTTAAAGCTCCAGTTATCAGTAGAATTCTGATTATGGATCTAACTGGCTGCCCCTGGTCATTGTTGATACAGAAGGTCATTACTCTTTCTCTTCAGAGGCTTCAGTGAGACAAGGAAATTCAGAGTCTTACCCCGTCCCCAGCCTTTACCTCTCTCAAGTCCACTGCAGAGGCTCCCCAGGTTTCTCTAATTTCTCCAGAGTACTTCACGGTAGTGAGAAAATCTCTTCCATGAGTTCACCCAAGGAGAATTTGAGGAGGGAGGAAACTAATGCATCTGGGAAAAACCCTGGAGGCCCACTGGCCACAAAACACACAATGAACAGAAATGAATGAGCAGGATCACAAATAGTTTAATTGCTTTTCTGCTGCATTAAATGACTATTGAAAGAATGTAGCTCTTTTTGAAACCTCCCAGGAATGCAAAAACCTAAGCCTCCTTACAATATTTTTTATTTTGCTAGTCCAAGCTGACTGTAGCAACCCAGTCCATACTTTCAGTTTCCCTTCTTACCAGCCCCCTTTTCTTTCTGCAAAGGACAGGTGAATGTCTCTCAGGACACAGCTCCAAGACACAGCTGCAATTCGACCAAGGTCTTGCTCCTGAGTGCTACTGTCAGGATGACACAGTGAACAAGAGAGGGGGAGGGAAAAAAAATCTCCATTGTTCTGCATAAGAACAAAGCAGTGCTTAATATAGTGCAAACATAATTACTTGTAGTTAAACAAAAAGAGGAATCAAATATAAAGAAAAAAAGTTGATGTTTACAGCATAGGCTGTCTGCTCAGAAATGAACAATCATGAGGACATCA
>NW_007730939.1:87315-88959 GCF_000696425.1 Galeopterus variegatus | reverse complement strand
AGCATAAGAACAAAGCAGTGCTTAATATAGTGCAAACATAATTACTTGTAGTTAAACAAAAAGAGGAATCAAATATAAAGGAAAAAAGTTGATGTTTACAGCATAGGCTGTCTGCTCAGAAATGAACAATCATGAGGACATCAGATAGGCATCCCAGTCCTCCTCTCAGCTGCTGCTTGTTGAAAACAAATGTGACAAGCATTTAAGAGATGGTTAGAAACAGGAGCTCTGAGTCCTAGCTATCCTCTTATTATCTTTAACATTTCTGACTTTGGGTTCTTATCCTTGCTCATCTCTTCAGCGTGAATATTAATAGAATGTTGTCACTTTGAGAAATGGTATTAAAGTTGGGTGTCAGGAACAGGAATATTTAAAAATCTTTCCCATTGACCCTTGCATGGGATTGAGTCCTTTGATATTCTTGGAGAAGGAACCAGAAGGAATACTCATTTATCCATTCAACACATATTTATTCTTATCCTCCTCTGTGACAGGTGTTTGTACTGGGATGAGCAACAGAGAAATGGTCCCCCTACAGCATACGGTCTAGTGGAAAGAAAAAAAACATGGAACAAATAATTATGCAAATAAGTACAGAAAAGTATATGTTGCTATGAGATCATAAAACAGAGAAACCTAAATTATCAGCAGGGGTGAAGAAGAAGGGTGGTGAGAAATAGCCTTTCTAAGGAACTTTCAACTAACCTGAGACCTTAGGATGAGAAGGTATTGGCCAGGCAAGTGAATGCAAAGACGAGGGGAAGAGGTGTGGAGAGAGACACACAAATTCCAAATCACTGAGCAGGCCCAGAGAAAGGAAGGGCCATGGCACCCTTACAAACCTGAAAAGTCAGTGCGTTTGTTTCCTAGGGATGCTATATCATTACCTCAATATTAACTACTTAGAACAACTACAATTTATTCTCACACATTATGAAATCTAGAAGTCCTAAGTCAAGGGCCACTCTCCCTTGGGAGCTTGGAGGCAGAATCCTCTCTTGTCTATTCCTGATTCTAGAAGTTCCAAGTTCCTTGGCTTGGGACTGTGTAATTCCAATCTTTGCCACCATCTTCCCATGGCCTTCTTTTCTCTGTGCCTTGTCCTTTTCTGTCCATGTTTTCTCCTTTTCTGTCTCTTTTAAGGAAACTTGTCATTAGAGTTAGGTTAATCCAAAATGATCTCACCTTGCAATCTTTAATCACACCGATAAAGGCCCTTTTCTTGAATAAGATTTCATTTACAGGTACTGGTGACTTGGATGTAGACATATTTTTTTGGAGACCACAGTTTAACACACTATAATCAGTGTTGCCAGAAAACAGTGAGTTTGGATGGTGAGAAAGGTGGATGTAAAATGGAGCTAGGGAGATAGGCAAGGGCCAGATTGTACAAGCATTTGAAACCTTGATGAGTATATTTGTCTTCTATTGCTCTGTTTAAGAAATTACCAAAACTTAGTGGCTTAAAGCAATACCTTATTTATTATCTCCAGGGTTCTATGGACCAGAAGTCTGAACACAGTATGGATCACCTGGGTCCTCTACTCAGGGCCTCAGAAGGCTGAAATCAAGGTGTCCACTCGTCTCAGACCTTATGTGGAGGCTGTAGGAAGATCCCACTTCCATGTTCACTAAGGTGATCCA
>NW_007730939.1:80496-86619 GCF_000696425.1 Galeopterus variegatus | reverse complement strand
TCTCAGACCTTATGTGGAGGCTGTAGGAAGATCCCACTTCCATGTTCACTAAGGTGATCCACGAAATTCAGTTTCTTGCAGTTATAGGACTGGGGTTCCCCTTTTTTTGCCACATAGCCCTCTTCAGCTTCAAGAACAATGCCGTGCCAAATCCTTCTCATACTTTGAATCCTTGACTTCCCCTTCTGCTATCATCCTGAGAAAGATCTCTGTTTTGAAGGGCGTGTATTAGATTAGTCAGGGTTCTCCAGAGAGACAAGACCAATAAAATGGACAGATAGGTACGTAGGTAGACAGACAGACAGACAGACAGACAGACAGACAGACAGACAGACAGACAGATAGATAGATAGATAGATAGATAGATAGATAGATAGATAGATAGATAGATAGATAAGAGGTGGTTTATTAAGGGAATTGGCTCATGATTATGGAGGCTAAGAAGTCGCACAATAGACTATCCTGATCTGGAGACTCAGGGAAGCCAGTAGCGTGGCTCAGCCCAAGTCAAAAAGATTCAGTACCAGGAAGCCGATGGTGTAACTCTCAGTTCAAGGCCAAAGGCCTGAGAACCTGGATGGCTGTTGGTGAAAGTCTCAGAGTCCAAAGGCTGGAGAACTTGGAGTTCTGATGTCCAAGAGCAGGAGAACAGTGTCCCAGCTCCAGAAGAGAGAGGTGGAGAGAGAGAGAAAGAGAGAGAGAGCACACATGTACAAATTAGACTTTCTTCTGCTTTTTTGTTCTATCCAGGCCCTCAGCTGACTGAACAGTGCCCGCCCACATTGGGTGAGGGCAGATCTTCCTTACTCAGTTCAATCGTTCAAATAACAATCTCTTCCAGAAATACCTTCATAGACATACCCAGAAATAATGCTTTACCAGATATCTGGGTATACCTTAATCCAGTCAAGTTAACACCTAAAATTAACCATCACAGGGCTTATATGATTACACTTGACTCCCTAGATAATTCAGGATAAGCTCCTATTTTAGGGTCAATTGATTAGTAATATTAATTACCTCTGCAAAGTTCATTGTGATTATATAACACCCCCAGGAGTAACACCAGGGGGCAGAGTTCATGGGAGCTAAATGCCATATGGAGTATTAATAATACTATGTAATAAAAACTCTGATACACTCTCAAACTAAAAGATTTCTGTCACTACTTCCCAAGGAAAAGGAATATGGGAACCAAAGCTTCGCCCTTTTAGGTTGCAATCTTATCATCGCAATTTCTTCCCTCTTTCCTGCTCCCTCCCTGAGCCCTGGCTCAGCCATTTTTTGTGTGTGTGATTTGGGGCAGGTTACTTCAATTCTCTGAGCCTCTGGCTTCCATATTTTAAATGGGCATAGTTATAGTGCGAACTCAAAGGGTTGTTTTGAAAGTTAAACATAAGAATTTAGGATAATATCTAACAGATTTTAAGATAGCAATAGGGGTGGCCAGTTAGCTCAGTTTGTTAGAGCATGGTGTCATAGCACCAAGATCAAGGGCTCAGATCCCCACACCAGCCAGCTGCCCCCCAAAAAGATTTTTTTTTTTTATAAATGGACACAGAATGAATTAGAAGTAGTGAAGTCAAGAGCCCTGGTCTAGAGCTTGCAAATCTAACCCTGGTTGCCACTGGTTGTCATAATAACTCACATGTCCCCTGATCCATTCTTTGATTAGCATTTGGCCAAACTCCTTCCTATCCTTGCCTTTTGTTAAGTTTTGTTTTCCCATTTCATAGACTGTCCTCCTCTTGGTGTCCATGTTCTCTGGGTCCTATTCCTGATGACTCTCTCGTGACGCAGCATACTCTAACTCTATCCCCGACAAAGTTCCTTATAGGCTCCAGACTCTGGATTGAAAATAGACCCTGACTTTAGTTGGCCATCACTGAGAGTATCCCTGAGGGCTCTCTCAGCAGATACCAACCCTCCCCTCATTTGTAGGAAATAGTAGAAAAGGTTGACAAAGAAAAGTGAAATCTTATTCTCTAAAGATCCTCCAACCAAGTTTAAATTACCGGGGCCGGCCCGGTGGCGCACTGGATAGTGCGCCACTTGGGAAGCACGGCGGCGCTCCTGCCCGAGGGTTCGGATCCCACATACAGACCGGTTCCCGCTCACTGGCTGAGTGAGACGCGGGAGCAACGCCGAGGGTTGCGATCCCGTTGCCGGTCCTGGTCCGGTGCGGGGGCGACACTGAGGGTTGTGATCCGTTGCCGGACACGGAAAAAGACAAAAAAAAATAAAAATAAAAATAAAATAAATAAATAAATAAATAAATAAATTACCGGGAGCAATCCCAGAAGAAAGGTCATAAGTTAGGAACCTTCAGGAAATTTCAGGAAAATATATCTAAGCAGCTAAGCTTAGATAAAATAGCCAATACAAACTGGGAATAACTATTGGCCAACCAAAGACAACCACCTGTAATGCGCGGCAGCGCTCCCGCGGAGGGTTCGGATCCCACATACGGACCGGTTCCCGCTCACTGGCTGAGTGAGACGCGGGAGCAACGCCGAGGGTTGCGATCCCATTGCCGGTCCCGGTCCGGTGCGGGGGCGACACTGAGGGTTGCGATCCGTTGCCGGACACAGAAAAAGACAAAAAAAAATAAAAATAAAAATAAAATAAATAAATAAATAAATAAATAAATTACCGGGAGCAATCCCAGAAGAAAGGTCAGAAGTTAGGAACCTTCAGGAAATTTCAGGAAAATATATCTAAGCAGCTAAGCTTAGATAAAATAGCCAATACAAACTGGGAATAACTATTGGCCAACCAAAGACAACCACCTGTAATGTATTTTTTCTTGTTAGAGTAAACAAAACAATGAAAAGCTAGGCTGCATCTGGCTGGCTTGCCTGCAATAACACGGCACAGTAGAGTGAGTTCCTGTCTCAGACCAATGCACGACTGCTACCCAGTGACCTGGGAATCCAAATATCAGCTGCAGGCATTAAGACTCTCTGTGTTAAAATCCAAGCTATCCTGCAGAAAACTAGACTTCAGATAGCACAGACTGATAAACCGTCACTATATAAATTCAGTCAGGGATTAACCTGGTTGAGTGAAAGTGGATTTGAATATTTCTTTCCAAATGAGTTAGAAGCAAACTCCCCATCCAACCACATCCATGTTATCGAGACAAATGCATAGTTCTGCTGCACTTTCTTTTGTGTAGTCAATAGCTAAAGTCAGGTAAGAAAATAGCTTTTTAGGAAAGGTTTAGTATTTTGCAAGACAGCTTGATGCTGAGCCACTTCTATTTTTGGCCCTGCCAAAGTCAGGATCCAAGTCAAGAATTTCTGTTTCAAAGGACTTTGTCCCCCATGTTACTTTGGCTTACCTCAGTTGAATGAGTACACCAATCTATGTCCAGTCCCGCTTTCATGACACTCTTCTTTCTCCCAATTCATTGATAACAAAAATATAAAATTCACCTTCTTTTTAAGACTCTTCTCAAACCATCAAAGTAATTGGTGAGCTTCTATGGTGAATTGCACTTATAATCAAGTAGCATTGCATTCTTATAAGACTGGGAAACCCCTGATCTCCTGGGACTATTTTATCAATTCACACTGGAGATGCAAATCTGTGGAAGTTGAAATGAGATACAGACCATGTAACCATTCCACTCAACAACTTCCTCTCCTGAGTGCCTCTCCAGTGTTGCAAATTTGGTGGAGGCAAGGGATTCCAGAATCAAAACACTCTCTGCATCATTGTTAGCTAAGGTTTGTGCAAAGCAATCAAATTGCATAAGTAGGAAAGGGCCAGATATCCAGTACATGTCCATTGCTTTGAAGGTACTGGACATTGGTTTTACTTTAGATTTTAATTTGGGCAATGATTAAGGAGATGAGGCTTCTACACAGGTAAGAAGTAGGATTCTTCATTCTACAAAAGCTGAAGGCTGGAGAGAAAGGTCACTAGAATATTCAAAAATCTTGAAAGTCTGAGAGTGAGGATTAGTAAAACAAGAAACATAAAATATAGGGGCATATGGTTTTTAGGGTTTTTTGTTGTTAATATGGCAAAACTTATTTTATTTATAAATGTTAAACCTAATTTAAGAGTACAATAGTCCCCTCTTACTCATGGGTTCTTTTTTTCATGGTTTCAGTTAATGGCAGTCAGCCATGGTCCAAAAATATTAAATGGAAAATTTCAGAAATAAATAAATTACATGTTTTAAATCTCACACCCCCCTGTTCCAACCCACCTGGGACATGAATCATCCCTATGTCCAGCATGTCTGTGTGGTCTACACTACCTGCCCATTAATCATTTAGTAACTGCATTTTAAACACTTTCTTAAGACTTCTTGAAATTTACTTTTTTATTTTAGAAATTTTTTACATTTACAGAATTATTACAAATGTAGTAAGAGAGTTATATAACCCCCACCCAGTTTTCCATATTTTAACATCTTGTATTAGTATGGTACATTTATCATAATTTATGAACTAATATTGATACGTTATTATTGAATGACATTCAAACTTTTAAAAATTTCTTCAGTTTTTTCCTCAATGTCCATCACATTACATTTAGTTGTCATGTTTCCTTAGGCTCCTCTTTACTGTGACAATTTCTCAGACTTTCCTTGTTTTTATAACCATGACGGTTTTGAGGAATACTAGTCAGGTACTTTGTAGAGTGCTTCTCCATTGAGATTTGTCTAATATTTTTTTCCTCTTAATCAGAGTGAGTTAATGTATTTTGAGAGGAAAGCCACAGAGGTGAAGTGCCATTATCATTGCGTCATATTAAGGGTACTACTGTAGACTGGATAACCCCTCAACCTCACTGAGGTGGGCCATAATAATCATATACAGTGTATATTGACAAAATAAAAAAAAAATAAAAATAAAAAAATAAAAGGTGCGGCCTTGGAGCTTAATCCCCACTGTAACTGTTAAGTATGGGAAATCCTATTATGGTAATTAAAAGGTGCGGCCTTGGGGAAGTGATTAGATTGTAGGGCCATGCCATAGTAAATGGATAATGGTGGTCAGGGGTGTGGTTCTGAGTGCTTTATAAGAAGAGCACATAACAGGTTACTCTCTGTGTTCTACAATTTTCTGACATGTGAGATCCCTGGGTCACTGTCACCACCACCAAGACCTTCACCAGATCTGTCTCCTGGACTTTGGTCTTCCTAGCCTCAGAAACTGTAACCTATAAGTTTTGTTTTCCTTATAAATCACCCAGCTTCAGGTATTTATGTAATAAGGAACAAAAACGGACTAATACAGTTATATATTATCAATATGTTGTTATCCTTGATTATCTTGTTTGTCAGGTTCCTCCACTAAAAAGTTACACCTTTTCCCCCTTTGCACACTGTACTCTTTGGGAGAAAGTCACAACACAAGGTACCCACATAAGGAGAGGGGAGTTATCTTCCCCCTTCTTAATGGCAAACTAGCTCCATAAATATTTGAATTCTTCTACACAGGAAATTTGTCTATTTTTTACCCAATTTATTTATTTTATTCAATCATGTACTTATATCACTGTGGACTCAAGAATATTTATTTTACACTTTGAGATATAATGCAATATTAATTTTCTTATTTTGTCAAGTTGTTCCAGCTTTGACCATCAAGAACTCTTTCAATTGGCACCTATGTCTCTTTGATATAGTTCTGTCATTATGGGTTATTGTTTTTTGTTTGTTTATTTGAGCATTTTCTTTACTTCTGGTGCTAAAAGGTGCTCCAGTTTGATCCTGTACATTTTCTGCCCAGTCCTAGAGTCAGCCACTTCTCCAAGAAGCTCTGTTTTCTTTCATTGGGGTGGGATACATTTTTTAATTCAAGGAAGCATCCCTAAGAAGGAATAAATCAAAGAACAACATAAATCTATGGGGATTAATATGTTTTTAAAATATTTTTTATTTACAAAGTGCCTTCGAATTTTTAGGCATATATAAATTTATTTGATCCTCACATCTACACTAAGAAGCAAGCAGGACTAATAGTATTACTCCACCTTGCTGATGGATCTTGGATGTGACCTGCGCCATCTTGGATGTGACCGGCACCATTTTATGTACACTGAGCACAAAATGGCCACCAGCCTTTCCCTTATGAGAAACCTTGTGGTTTCTGAGAAATAGAA
>NW_007730939.1:78159-79532 GCF_000696425.1 Galeopterus variegatus | reverse complement strand
ACCTTGTGGTTTCTGAGAAATAGAAACTCCTCTACTTCTGCATGGGTGCAACCTTCCACCTCATTGCATCAGCCGGCCTTATCTTCCACACCAGCACCAAACCCCTCCCTGATTACATCAGCCTTCCCTACAGCCTATGTAAGCTCTCCCACCTCAACACCAGCTGCTGCTCTCCATTTTGAGTGCAGCCCGGCAGATTCTTTCCTTTAATAAAGCTTGAGCAGTACCCAGTGTTTCAGCTCACTTTCTTCCACTGGCCAGTGAAAACATTGAGGCGTTGCAACTTCTGTGATTACCTAAGGTCTCAGAGTATGTAACCTGCAAATTCAGAACAAACATCTAGATTTTCTAGTTTATACTTCAGTGCTATGGTATCATTTTAGAATGTACAAGTAAATAAGTATGGGTTCCTAAAAGATGTGGCCAAACTTCTAACCTGTGTTGCTGTCAACAAATTTTTAAGGAAAGTGTTAATATGCAAAGAAAATTCTTAACCTTTGATGCCATAGGAAACAGACAAGACTTTCCTCAAATATACACCTTGATCAGCAATAAAATATTAGATGGTCTGGAACTTGGGGGTAATTTATTGTGTCATTTCAGTGAATAATTTTAGTAGAAGACTTCGCTTCCAATAAAGCAATGGAACCCTTTGTACTATACTATAGTTTGAACTAAGCATCACAAGTTTTCACTACCCAACAGCTGAAGAAATTCAGCTTCTAAGTCAAAACTCAAATAGTCAATTTTAATCTGTACATTTTTTGTCAATGCTAAAAATATCTACTTGAAAAACAAGTAGAAGAATTAATGTGGAAGTGAATTTGAAATCTTAAATACAATGATACTATTAGCCAGAAATTTGTAAAATCAACTGCCCTGAACCATAGGAAATAAAATAGATTATTTCTATTCAGTGCCAGAGTAAAATCAAGAACTTATGGTAGGAGAAACATAAAAAAAAGTAAGCTCTTCTGTTTCTTAGTAAATTTTATAAAGTGAATAAAATTACTTCCAGAAATGAAGAAAAATATAAAAACTGCCTAAATAAGTCATGAGTCTCAAAGGACTATGTCCAACACTTCGTATTTATAAAATTTCCCTTTTCATTTAAAACCCAGACCAACTCATATTGTCACTCCCTCCTTGGTGCTCTCAAACCTTCATCCATGCCTACATTATAGCAAATTTTATAGTAACTGCACTTGCTTATTTACATCAGTCCCTACCCCCAGACTACAAGTTCCTAGGAAAGTACCATGGTGGGTACTCCAAAAATGCTTACAGAATGAATGAATTCCCCACTCCCACCCCATCATAGCGTCAAAGACTTTCCTAATTAGCTCAACCCTGGTTAATGGTGTAAATCTTTA